>NW_022881614.1:31311868-31611868 GCF_003369915.1 Drosophila miranda
TAGGTCTCAAAGAGTCCTCTTCAAAAACTCCCTCTCTTTCCCAGTAAAGGTTTCTTCGGGAGTACCACAAGGCAGCCATCTAGGCCCCTTACTCTTCACACTCTTTATTAATGACTTACCTTCAGTATTAACATACTCTCGAGTACTTATGTATGCGGATGATGTTAAACTCTGTGTCCAGTACAAGGACATTTCATTTCATTCTCGCTTGCAATCCGATCTCAATAACTTTCAGTCATGGTGTTGTGCAAACTTGTTACACCTTAATGCCTCGAAATGCAAAGTTATGACATTTCATCGTTCTAGCCCTTTGTTGGCTCCTTACACCCTATTTGGTGGTTCTCTTGAGAGAATTACCCTGGTGGATGATCTGGGTGTTATGTTAGACCCCAAGTTAAAGTTTTCCGAACACATTTCTACCATGGTAAATAAGGCCATGAGCGTGCTTGGGTTTATAAAGAGGTGGTCAAAGGAATTTGACGACCCCTATATAACAAAGACTCTCTATACCTCGCTTGTTCGTCCGATCTTAGAATACGGCTCCTGTGTATGGTGCCCTCAGTACAAAGTACACCAGGACCGTATAGAATCAGTACAGAAAAACTTTTTACTCTTTGCTCTGCGGGGCCTTAACTGGGATGCGGGTGTAAGACTCCCATCTTACTCTAGTAGACTACTATTAGTAAACCTCCCATCCTTAGTTAACCGTAGAAAAATGCTTGGTGTGATATTTATGCACAACTTGATCAGGGGTGACATAGACAGCCCTGATCTGTTGAGCCGCATAAACTTCACGATTCCTATTAGACTGACTAGAAATTTTATACCGTTGTTCCTTCCACTTTGTAGATCGAATTATTCCTTGCATGAACCGTTTAGGGTCTTATGCTCGGATTATAATTCCCTCTACCATATTATATCCACCACTAATTCTCTTCCTCTTATTAAATTATTAATCCTTACACACCTTTCTATTAATTAGTAACTGTAGTGGTATTTGTACTTTGATTGCATGCTTAGTTTCTTAGTAAGTTTAGTACTAATTTTCCTCGAATGTTAGTCTAATAGCTATCTTTCTTGCATGTTCGCGTTTGGTTCGGCTACGCACCGCGCGTCATGCGGCAGCGCCCCTCGGTCGGTTGGGCGGGAGGAGGGCTGCGTTTTGCCTGGGATCCGCGCGTAACAGCCTTCTGCTGGTGTCACACGGGCCACTTGACGGTGCAGTAACTGCATCGCCTCTTGAAAGATGCAGTCATTGCATGTCAACGTCCACACTATCTTAAAATACAACAGGTCAACCGAAGATACATACTTAAACTAAAGATATGTTTTAGGCATAGCTCGCAAACGACGGTCAACACTTTTTCCCTTTGCTGTCTCGTCACTGACAAAACCGAAAAAGACCACGAAGACACGGTCTCTCACTGAGCAGAACACTTTTTGTCTCTTCGCTTGTGTTATGTGTTTCGGGTTTTCGGGTGAGCCCGACACACGATCGTGTCTCACAATAACAACTTAGAAAGACACTTTGGTCAAGCGCTCACAGCAAAAGTGTCTTTAGATGAGCAGAACCAAAAAAGTGTCTGAGTAAAGTGTTTTTAGTTTTTTTTTCGTGTATATGTTTATTTATTCATGTTTTCCGCATCTTTTGGGCTATTGTATTGTAATATGTATATTTATTTGCAAAATTGGCAAACGAAAATTTTCGTTTTGCTTTTCACGATTCATTTTAAGCTCCAATAGTCAAACAGTATAGAATTCACAAAAATTGATAGTTGCCATAAGCATCACACGTACAAGCACGCATACATACGCAAGAGACACTTTGTTCGTTCACTCGCGACAAGATGCTCAGTGAAAAACAGGAACAAAAGAGAAGTGAAAAAATCGGTCTTTGCTTGAGCGAAGAGCGAGTTGAGCAAAAAACAGATTTAATCGGGTCTTTTCAGTCCATTTTCTCAATGTGTCCGTCAATGAGAGGTTTTTATCAGACACGCCGAAAGTGTCAACAGTTATTTGCGAGCTATGGTTTTAGGACTGTGCACGGGGGGGCCACTGGCTGGGGTAATTCAAGCGAAACCCTCTTTAAGTGCCGCTGTTGCAGTTGAGGGCGGCCCAAGGGGTGCCTGTTGCTGGGCCGCCAGGTTGAAGTCGTAGTTCATTTGTTGATCCAACGGCGGTGCGAGAAAAGCATCTGTAAAAAGATTCATCAGCTCGGGTCGCGGCTGGGTGGGTTTAACTTGTTCCTGATGATCCTGGCGTAGTTGCTGCGGTGAGTTGTCGTAGCTAATGGGAATGATGCCTGAAGTCTGGCCATTTGTTGTGGCCAAGGCCCAGGCGGTATTGAGCAGATTGAGAGTCTGTTGGATCTCGCGGGGGGCCACCTGGAGCGACTGGCCGGCACTCAGCGAGAGTTCACTCTGATTCCGAGCGGCGAAATCGTACACAGCCTGGGTGTGAATCGGTGCGACCCACTTGGATGGATTGCGGGCTGCGAGAAACAAAAACATACAAGAATTATACCCGGGACTTATCACATTTCTCACGGCTTATCGGCCAGATTAATAGCACATGGCGAGAGCAAAGTGCTCGCGATTAGATAAAGCAAGTGTGCAATGTGCATAAGGTTTATGTACCTTCCTCCTGGGCTGTGTTCGTTACCGAGCCCAACAGCTTCATGATCAGATAGGGAGCCGTGAATATAAAGCTTATGAAGGCTGTGGTCCCCCTCCGACCTGACTATGGTTTTCGTTGAGAGCTTCAGCAAAGGCTTTTTTGAAGGCCTCCGAAGAAGGATCTAAATTCGATAATCGCAGCCAGAAAAGAATCCTACAAGTATGTACGTTCAGTAAAGCCAGTGTTAAATCTCTTTCCGATTGCTACTCACTTTCTGTAGATCCATTTCAGCCCTCGGAAGATGGCAAATGTCGTCCAGAACTGCGCAAAAACGCTGCGCGGACGTCCAAAGTTCGCTGCCACGCCGAGAATGGCCCGAAATGAGCTCGTTAACGCAAAGAATGTCGAGTCCAGCATGGAGGCAATGTTCCAATGGCCGATACTAAGGACTCTATACTCTGGAACGCTGGACGCGAGCTTTGCCTCGGCCATCTGGATGAATCGCTGTTCCGGATCAATGCCCCCCATACCGCCAAATCTGTTGTAGCCTCCGCCAAAGTCACCGCCATACGACCTGTACGGAGCTCCCCAACCGCTACCAAATTGGCCCATTCCTCCATATCCTCCTCCGAATCCTCCTCCGAATCCTCCTCCCGAGTTGTAGCCGCCATAGCCACCAGCGCAGCTATTGTTTCCATATGCTCCGCCATATCCATATTGCGTCTGTTGAAACGGCGACAGTGGAAGTGGTGGGGCGAGGTTTGTAGAGCACGCACATTACCGGCGAAGGGTGTGCGCAGCACTGCATCTGGCGGAGGCCCACTGGAAAAATCCGGGTCCAACAATGCTCGTCGGCGGCACTAAAGGCGCCTCGTTGATCACAGCGTTACGAAGATTATTTTTGTCGGCCATGGCGATAGCTAAAAAACTGTCGTATGTAGCTCCGCTGTTGGCAATGGGCTTTGTGAACTTTACCCCAAATGAGTAGCGAGCGGGGGGAGGGACTGTTGTACTTTTATCTCCGCCTAGTCGTATACAATTATGTGGTAGAGTGATGTGGTGTGTGCGGGTGGGGCTGCTATTGTTTTGCCAATTAGCTCACTTCTGTTTTCGTACACGATGACTGCAAACAGGGGCAGACACTCCTTCAGAAATTTACTTGGTGAAATTTTTTTTTAATAATGAATATGTCTAACAGTTTTGATACTTAATGTTATCGATAGTCTGGCGCTGCCAGATGTGATCCTTTTCCAACCATTTGGCAACAGAGCCAGAAGTTGTTATCGGCATCGATACTTTGCGTTCGATTATTATTTCGATATTGAGAAACTCCCACCACCAGCGATCAGCTGTCGCGACTTATCGAAGCACTGCCTTCTCAATTGCCGAACAAAACAAACAAAAATCGTAACATTGCCGTACATGCCAGATGTTGACAGCCATCAGGCCATTACCCGCATCATTCAGTCGATGACAATGAGCGGCTGGCCTACAAGCTGGAAGGAGTCACGGCGCTGGCCCTGGACCAACAGTCCGATATGATCTACTATGCCCATGGCTAGCGAATCTATGGAAAGAGCAAGTATGCAACGAATATGGGGACACATGTGTAATCCCCTCCCTTGTTTCCATGCTCATCTCGCAGGTGATTAACATTGCCGCCTTGGGGGATTTATGTACTGGCTGGACGACAAGACCGGAGTGGAACGGATCACTGTCAACGGAGAGCGTCGTTCCGCGGAGCTGCAGCGTCTGCCGCGGATCACCGACATCAGTTTCGCAAATTCTTAAACTAACAATATCCAACTCGCCATTCCCACAGCTTTGCATATCGGCCAAGCAGATCAATGAGATTGTAAAACCTCAGCCCAAGCCCAAAACTGTTAATCTCCTTGATGACAGTCCATCCGTTGAGTCCCATTCCAACGCAGACTCCTCTTAATGATGCGACGAATGATCTGTCTTGGCCCATCTTTAATGACGGCCGTCGTCTTTGAGTGCTCAAAATCCTCCCAAAAAGCCTGCGAAACCGTTGCCAAAGTATATCTTTGACGATGATCTGGAAGATGACTTCCATTTTGCCCAAGCCAAAGCCGCCAGAACAAAAATTTAAATCCTCCCTACTCGATGACGATGATTTGGATTTAGATGATTTCGATGCAGCCGAACAAACTCTCAGAGAGATTAGTTAGAAAAAACTCTGTTTGATGAGGACGACCAGTATGATGTCACTGATTTGTTTGGCTCAAAGAAGATCTTCATATAAAATTAATGAAATATGGTATACAAAGGCATATACTACGGCCTACACGCAACATGTCTTAAAAATACCAGCAACATTGCGACTGTTTTTTTTTTTGTTGAACTATTTTGTTTAAATCTTGTTTTAGTCAAAATACAATAAAAGTAAGGACTAAAAACTAGCCAATCTTGTAGAAAATTATTTCACCAATGCCTAAAATTATGTTGGCAGAACTAAGGGTTTTAGTTAGCCAGAATTATTCAACGGAATCTAAATTGAGCAATATAAACGTTTATCCTCTTTCGTTTGTTTGACCCGTTAAAACCTTTTTTTGTTTGACCTATTTCGCTAAAACCTTTTTTTCGACAAGATCCAATACAAACCAGTATATAAAATAAGCCAGTTAAGAAAAATTGATTAATCGGCATGGCTAAATGTGCTATCTAGCTAATAATATTCGACGAAACAATATGGTTTTCCAATCCTTAACCTATTATAAGCAAGGGGGTATTTCAATTTTCCACCGGAAATAATGAAAATTGACTAGTTTTTTGCGCAGAAAGAAGGCTTGAATCTACAAGGAGAATTTACAATCGTTAATATTTCCGCCATTTACCTCAAGTAGTTGAACTATTTAAATAGAGGGGGCTTAAGTGGCTAAGTTCGGGTTTTCATCATACGAGAAGCTATATTGTTGTTAAGGAACCAAAATTTAGCCAAAAACAATAAAAGTCAAGTATTTAATAAGCCAGTCAAATAGAAAATTAATTCATTAATCGGATTAAAATTATGTGGGCAGGCCTGAAAGTTCTATCTATCTAGTAATATTCTACGGAATATCAAAATCGAGGAATATGTATAATAATAACTTGAATTCGTCAGTATATTTACGGTATAGTTTTAAAATGAGACGGTATATTTTGGTATATTTCTGAGGGTCGGACCACTAACCAGTACCCCAGAGTGACCGTCATCATGAGAGAGAGAGAGAGCGCAGAGAGAACATCTTTGCATGTGTTAGTACACACGCAATATGTTTCGACAAAAATATATATTTTTATTGGTAGTAGTCAATCTGGCAGTCTGGAATAATACAAAAATAAAAACACAATGTCTTTCATTATAACGAATAATTTTTATTTATGATGCTTAGCCTACTCCTGCTTTTTGGCAAGACACTTCTTCTTAAAAACCTTTTCTTCATCCTTTGCATTGCCTTCCGCACAGTGTTTTCGGCGGGCTCATCGCCAGGCGAAATACATTCTGTAATTAATTATTTGTTTTTAATTTATATGAAAAATTTTTTAAATCTCTAGAAGTGTAAATGGTATTTTACCTAGGAAAGCTGCAAAAAATTCTTTGTGGTTCCTAAGGGCCTTCTTCCCTTACGTTATAGGCTAGAACAATTTCCTCACTCAAAATAAAGTTTAAGCCGCTCAAAACGCCAGCTGGCTGGAGAATCGATTTCCTTGCTGTTATCTGTTATCTTTCCTGCACAACGCTAACTTTGCAATGTTAGCTTCCCTTTCACTCTTACGGAGTCTACGCAAATGCCTTTTGCTCATCATTTTATTTGAAATATATACAGGCAGGCTCCGTTTTTCATTTACTTTTGCGGATTACGTTTTCAGCCAAAACGTTTCGTTTTCGTTTTAAGGTGCTCCAGTTTTCACATATTTTTTTTATCGATATGTTTCTTTTTTCATCGTTTCTGGCAAACAAAAACAGCTGACCTGGCTGCTTTGTAAAAATACAGCGTGATTAAAATGCCTTTTATTTTTTCAATTGCTTGTTTTGAAGCAAAACGATTGCAGAAATTACGTGATCTAAGAAGATCTAGACATCTTAGATGCAACACTTGTGTATTTATCATGTCTGACGAACTGTGAGTAACAGCATGCGTATTGAAAATTAAATTGCTAATGGTAAAGCTTTCAGATTTGTGAAGTCATTTCGGATCGACAAAAAAACTTTCAAAATGATTTTGGAGAAAGTTCAACCTCATTTAGGTGTTACCAGGAAGTTATCTCCCTCTACGCAATTGGCTTCAGTAATGCGATATCTCGCCACTGGCTGCTACCAGTGGGCAGTTGCCAAAGACCACCATATAAACATTGGACGCAGTACATTTGGAAAGATTCTTCACAAACTTATTCCGTTGATGGACAGGCTGTTATGTGTTGAGTTCATTTCGTTGCAGATGAATAATCATCAATTGCAACAATCATATGAATATTTCTATCGGAACTTTAAATTGCCTCGAATTGGTGCCTGTGTGGATGGAACTCACATCAGAATACTAAAACCTGTACAAAACCACTCCGTGTTCTATAATAGGAAAGGATTTTATAGCATGAATGCCATGGTGGTGTGTAACTACAACATGGAGATAATTGCTATTGATGCCACGCACCCTGGTTCCTGCCATGACTCCTTCATTTGGAATCACTCCCCTGCTAGGGAATATTTATCCACGACCATTAATGGGTTTGTTTTGGCTGATTCGGGCTACGCTCTAGAGAGTTTTGTTCTGACTCCTTATAGGAGCGCGGAGATAGCCACCTATCAGCACAGATTCAACATAAAGCATACTGGAGCACGAAATATTATAGAACGCACCATTGGAGTCCTTAAAAGCCGTTTCCGTTGCTTGCAACGCACTTTAAATTACCCACCAATATTTTGTTGCCAAATTATAAATGTATGCTGTGCCCTGCACAATATTTGTAGAAGACGTAATGTCTTAATCGAGGAGGATGTTCGATTTGACGACCCTTTAGACACTGAAAATGAATTCGACGACACTGAAAATAATGGATCATCTATACGCGATGAAATAGCTCAGGCCATTCCTTATTAAAATGCAAAATTTTTCATGTTTTCTTCTTTATGTCATTCGATATTCTTTATAACTAATAAATCTAAGTTTCACAAAAAAACTAATAGGAAACTAATTATTTCGCAAATTTGTCCAAAATTTGGCTAAATTTGTCTACAAGCGCCTTTTGGACCTCGAGCTTCTCCTTCTCTAACGATTCCATTCGTTCGAAATGTTCCGAAATTTTCTTGGAAATTGCCGACATTTCATCCAGCTGAGCAGCGCAGAGATCGTTGAGGTCCATGGTCTGCGCTGGTCTAGTTCGACGGCGCTTCGGCATGGGCTCCTCCTTCTCTGAGGGTTCGTCCTTCTCTGAGGGTTCCTCCTCAATGGGGTCTTCCATCACGCACTTAACCCCAGTGTCGGCCTCCTTGGTCGTACGGGGGGGAAGTCCATACGCTGGCCCACCTACTCCTTCCACCATTTCGTAGAGGCCACATAGCTTGGCCACTTCCTCCTCCAATTCCCCAAGCGATTGCTGAGCGAAGGGCCCTCCACCTGTAGCTCGAGTTTCTGATTTGTTTTTCGCCATCTTCTTGCGGATGTTTGTTTTCCAATCTGCCCAAACCTGAAATTGTAGAATTGAATATAGTAGTGTGCTACCTTTTGTTGTGCAACACATACCTTTTTCCAACCCAATGCGTCCTTGATTGGCGGCCCAACAGCATTGAGAGCGCCGCAAAGCTCTGCCCACTTGGCATCGACAACAACTCGGTCGCCCTTCACAAATCCTTTTGCCAAGTCCGGGTTGTCTTTCATAAAACCCACCAGGATTTCATCTTAAAGAGATGATTTATGCTTTCCCCTGGATATAAAGAACAAAGCGGTAATTTTGAAATAAAAAATTAATTTGCTGCACTTACATTTTGAAGTCCGAATTAAATTGGGCGGGAAACAGCTGTGCTCACCCAGATGTTCTGTTAAGCGCATGTTACAAGCACAGTCTGAGCTGTTACATGCACATTTGTGCTGTTATACGCAAAAATTGATTACTTGCCAACGTTCCGATAACCAAATCGGAATGCGTCAGCTGCTTACACCAAAACGAAATTTGTTGTTGCTGTGGCCAATTTTGTCCGAACCAAATTTGAGGTTGGGTTAAAATAAAATTATTTATAAAAAAAGCACAAGTTAAATTACCCTGATATAGGTATTAAGTTTATGTTAATGCATCAATAAGTCATCTATTTTTTTCCTTTTGCAATTAGGGTTCGTTTTGTTGTATAAAAAGCCGTTTACTTTTCATTTCGTCAACGAAAATGTTTTCGTTTTGAAAACGAAGAAATCTTGCGGAATGGGAAAAAGAGAGCCCCAATTTATGTGATTTCAAAAGTAAATCGAAAAACTTTTGTGAAAGTGAAAAACGGAGCCTGGCTGAATGACCATATCCATCAGATTGCTGAATTTTATAGCCAAAAGAAACAAATCAATTTGCAATGGCTACGCAGCGCCCGAAGTCACGCTCAGACTGATATTCTTTCTCTCTCGCACGCACTCTTTGTCGTGTCGTATTGACTAAGTATCGGGTATTAATGTAGAGTTGCGGTCTCCGCAGCAACTCACAACGTTCCCCCTCGTTTTAACGGTACTTTTATTGATTCTTGATGCACTTTGCAAGTTTTACGAAATGAAGGGCCTTATGACACAAAATTTAGTGTCTTGATTGGTGTGTGATTGGAACCTGTTGAACACAAGTATTCGAAAATATATGTATTTATGTATAAGGATAACTAACCACACGAATATACAAATAATGGAATGCAGTAGCTGTCACGTTGCTTGAACTCCAAATAGGCAAAGCAGGCCTTTACCATCGGTATTTGATCGGTGGTGGTGTACATAATGATCGGTTCTCCTTCACAGACCTCTGGAAATCCATCAATGAATTTCTTATACAGTTTCCCCATTTTCGTGCCCAAGGCATTCGGGTGCAAGGGCAACTTATGGGTATCCCGCGAATGTTGCCTGGCCTGGTGGCTTTGCCCAAAGATGAGTTGCCCCGGATCAATTAGGGTACTGTACTCCGCACTGATGCCTTCCTTGAGAGAGTAACGGCAGGTGGCATACTCAGCGGGGACGTACACTCTCCCAGTGTTGGCGAAATAGTTAAAGGCAACAATATTGTACTCCTGCTGCTGGAGATCAAGTGCACTTTTTGCCCCAGAGATTATGCGTTCAATGTGGCGCTGCATTTCGCGTGTTTCTTCTTTCCGCGGATCGCATTTTTCCACCTGGACCTTGGACGCGGCTTTGGCTTGGCACACATATGGCTCACGCTCCTCTGCGCTCATCTTCGGCCAAATTTTGCCGCATTTGGCGATATTTGGACTAGTGCTGCAAAAAAAATCCATATTTCGAAGAATCGATACGTACGATATTTTGAGAACCATTTTTGTACATATTAGTTTTCGTTTAAAACTATATAAACAAACAACTTTTTAGAGATTACACCAAAATTATACTTCATTTCGGTCTTTAAAACTTAAAACTAAAAAATAATAACAGTTTTCAAACGAGTTAGTTAGCCTAAAATTAAATTAAAAAACAATTGCCTCCATGGCAGTTTGGTTGAGATCCTTCAACGACTAATATGTTAAACTAAAACAAATCCATTTGTTTTTGTTGAGGCAGAATGCTACCAGAGGTAGTGGGTAGCTCACTCTCTTGCAGCGATGGATGCATGCGGGTGAGGTGATTTTGCAAATGAAAATTGGGAATATTTTTTCCAAGTTAAACGTTATGATGACTCCGGTCCATCGGGCTCTAGTTGCGATTTTTTCCTTTAAATTATCAGGTAATTTATGAACAAATAAAACAAGTGCTCGACTTCAGGGCGCGGCGTGTGAGAGCAAAAGCTCTGCTCACAACATCGCACATGCTAAGATAGGGTAATTAAGATCGTAATTAAGTAATGTTGCAAGGGTTTTTGGCAAACAATTGAGGAGTGCTGCCCCGCGCACTTAACACACACGAAGTCATTTCGGCAGTAATTGTGGGTGTGCCCAATGCGTTGACACCTGTGGCACTGGACAACTGGGCCGGTGTTCCTCTGCACCTCGACTTTGACTCGTTGGCCGCCCATATTTGTAATATTCAACGCCTCAGCGTTATTTGGCTTTGGTTCAAGTTGAACTACGAACATGTTGAGGGGCTCATTGGTAGCTCGTCTCGTCATGCCCCGAATGAAAGTGGCTGTGTGGCCGTGGCTGGCCAGTAGTTCCGTGACGAATTCGGTCTCGGTGGTGTGGTGCAGGTCCCTAATGAAAATTCGGTATCCTATCTCAGGCTGTAGCTGGTAGGAATAGGATGGCGTGGTACAGGCCTCATCCCTGTAGTGTCTTTGCAGTACCCTGAAAGATTGCACGTCACTGCACATGACGCGTAGTCCACCTGCCGAAGTTGTCTTGGTGTGGAATATTATAAGAAACACTATTGTCATCAAAAACAAGAGGAACTTTTCTACAAAATTGTCTAACATGCCCTGGGAGATGTCTAAATTAGATCCTCGTAGCTTTGGGAAGCACAACAACCTATAGGCGCAATGCAATAAAAGGAAGACATAATAGTATAGTATATCAGCTGAGCTGATATATCTTCGTGAGGGATTAAGAGTTTTTTATTTATTTATTTTTGTTGTTGTACCTGTATGTGTAAACTGGCACTTGCACTCACACTCGCCCTAGGAGAGCACAACGAAAATCCCTTACCCCTTTGCAGTGGAATTAAAAGGTATGTTTTTTTTTTTTATCTTTAGCTTATTATAAATTCATTATTTTACTCATTTGCTCTACTTCCTCTTCCTATTCTTTTCCTTCATTTTAAATTTGGATAATTGCAGTTAAATTTCACATATATATACTTTATGGGGTCGGAAACGATTCCTTCTGGACTTTCACCACAAATCTAATGTACCCCAATACTCATTTTGTAGTATCGGGTATAAAAAGCTCAAAATTTGCGTTACTTTAATATTCGTTATTCGTATATGACGAACAAAACCATAATTTTATATTTTATTGTGATACCCATTATTTGTTAATGTGTCACTTAGGCGTTTGTCATATTTTTTTATGATTTTTTGGGTATATTCATGGCCGATTTTGACCGAAATTAACATACATGTCAGGATCTCCTTCTGGTCAGTTATCCAGTTTAATTGCTTTTCTTTTTGGCGCAGCCGTTACACGAAGTACTCGTAGAATTTGGATTGGTACAAACAGGAAATGCAAACAGCGAATGTTCGGAGCAGAACCCAGCCGATTAGCTGCTTGCCAAATAGCACCTAATTCTTGGCCTTCAGCCGCTTATTTTGTTTGTTACTTATGTCTAAGTCACTCATTTGTTTGTTAAAGCTTTGCGCTTGCTTGCCCTGCTAAACGCTCTCTGCCAGCTCGCTCTTCGCTATCTCCGCTTTGCGTCTGCCTACCGACGTCGGCCGAGCGAAGCTGCGCTTAGCGATCGGAGCGGCAATGTAAAGGGCAGGCAAGCCACACTTGCAATTTGGATGTCACGCATTAAAGAACATGTCGTAATTTTATTTCTGCGCCGAGTTTTATTTAATTCGAAATAATTAGTCGGCCGCTTGGGGATAAAAAACATTATCTCCACAGCGCAAAAGTTTCTCTAACAATTATGAAAAGAAGATGCTTTTTCTGTAGTTCTAAATCATGACATATTGCTTTGATTTCCTAGTCCCTGGACCAACTCGCGTTTGTGAACTCACTTCACCCCTTGCATAACAATTCAAACAAATATGGCTCACAACACAGATACAGTTTAATGATTGCAATCTTTACTGAATACAAGTCTCAACTAACAATGTATTGCGACGTATGCTGTTGTGAACTTATTCCATTGACCATAAGATACACATTTTCTGATCGGTTTGGTGTGGTTTCATTCTGCTTTACAGGACATTTCCACCGATCTGAACTCATGAGCCGTTTTGAGTCGGCTTTGCTATAACTACGGTGATAACATCCTAACAGATCCTGGTCATGCTGACAGCTTTAGCCCATTCTCAATGGAAATAAAAAGGTCTAGCTGAACTAACATATTTAAATAACAACAATCATCTAATAAATGTACAGCAATAAACGATGTGGATGGTCTGGATCAAGCCGTTCTGGCAGTGAGCTTTGGCACCATCAAGGGCGCGGACTACTGCCTGGTGAAGAATTCCTTGTCCACCAATTAGGGCAACGAATGCTACATATATCCTGATCTCAGCCCGCAAGAACAACTACGGCGTAATGACCATTCCAACTTATGTGGAAATGTAGAACAGTCTTCAATTTTTGTTTTATTTTCTAGTCCCGCGGGCTCTAAATACGAATTACACTTTCATTAGCTGATGCCATATGCTCTTTTGTAACCCTAAAATATTTAAACTCCAATAAAAATAGATAGCTTTTATGTTCAACAATTTCCGTTTTATTAGAGTAAAGTAAAAGCATTTCTTAGGCGCATTTAAAAATTTTAATTAAACTTAACCGAAGCACTGCTTATTAGCAGTTCCCTGCTTGAAAACTGTACCTTTTTTGTCAGTATGGCATCACTGCATCTACAATTATCCAAGCAGTGCAGCATGTTACTTAGCTCCGCTAGATGGCGCGTTAAAATACTTTCGAAAATTTAAATATTTTTGCGAAATTAGTACTAAAATGGAATAAAACAAAGCATTCCATTCATGAAAATGTGTTTTCAAAGAAGAGCAGAAGAAAATCTGTTACAGTACAGCTTGGCGTGACCCTATTACAAGGACAGTAGAAATGCCACAGAGTTTCAGAGCAACATTAAAGGTTCCTGAACGTAATTCTGTTAGGAATATATTTTAACGATTCCCAGTTTGGAAAGAAGTCTCTCGTCGTTGGATATATTTCTTAGTCCATTTAATGACTCCCATAGAGGCAATCAATTTCTCTTCAATATAAATCTCATTATTAAAGTGACGGGCAGATTAAGGTCTTTTTTTTGACGCCCCCCCTCCGCAGGACGTGCGTTGAAGTTGCTGAAAAGCCACAACAGCAAAGGTTTCCACCGATGACCAGCAATCGAATCGGGTGTATGGGTGTGGCACACCAACATCAACGCCGTCGAACAGCGAAAACTTTTATTAGTTGGAGCAACGCTCCACAGAAGACCACACCGAGTAAATCCCAGCACTTGCGATCCCACGGTCCTGCACGATATATGTATATACATATGTATATATAAATTAATTAAATATTTAATAAAAAAAACGGTCCCTGCTTAACTAATCTAATTCTGACAAAAGTCATATATGCATATGTGGGATATATACATACATATGTATAATTTTTCACCGAAAATCTGTGTTTTTTTTTAATATAATGAATAATTTGATTATATAATATATTTATCATATGTACATAATATACATATGTGCATAAATACATAATACAAAACCCACCCTTTTCTGCTACCTTGCAAAAGCAGAGAGAGAGAGACAGGGAGACAACAGCTGCGGATGCGCTGTCGGCTGACGTATTTTTTTTGTACACAGAAGCAGGCGCACGCAAAATCACACACATGCAGCGACAGCCGATATATCTCTCTCACTCTTGCAAGGCAGACCTGCGGCGGCGCGACTGCGCTGCTTTGAAGTCATTTTCGCAAATGGCGGCGCTGCCGATTGCTATAAAAAGGCGAGCACAGTCGAATCCACGCGGCTTAATTTTTTTTTTTTTTAATTGAACACATCTACTCTACTAAGCTTAGTGCGCATGGAGTCAGCACCATGCGCACCATGGCGCACTAGAACCTCCGCACCTTAGAACCTCCGCACCATAGAACCACCGCACCTTAGAACCACCGCACCATAGAACCCCCGCACCTTGGCAGTTGCGTCTTGAGTGCCGTCTTCCAACCCCCGGCTCCCTCGTTTTGCTTACTTGCGCAAATGATTAAAACATTACCGAACACCTTCATCGGGCCTCCCATAGACCCACAAAACTCGGTCATAGTCTGTTATTTTCTTTACTCTTCACGGCTCACTCTTCCTGTCCTGAGGAAGAATCTGAATAAATTGTACCTTGTCATTTTAAAATATTTATAAAGTCTTTCCCGCGATTTGCCAAAGGCTATGCCTCTAGTTGCTGGACTCTTGGAGTCCACATTATTATTTGTTTAGTTAAAAATTCAGCCTTTGATTAGGAGCAAATACTCAGCCTTGAAATATTGGTATTCATCCATGCCCTGGTCGAAGCATACGGTACGAACGTAGCGGTGGATCAGGGGCTCTAATCGGCACCAGACGCCGTTGGCCACTATCTTCATGAGGTCATAAGCCACGGGCCCAAAGTAGTGCTGGCGACCATTGGGGCTTGAAATATGTTGAGTCGATATATCTTTCTCACTCTAGCAAGGCAGACCTCCGCCGGCGCGACTGGTGACTTGATCTCCCCTACATGATACATTTCCTTTTTTCTGTGTATTTTGCATTAATGGCGGAATTTTGCCACTCGCAATCGACTATCCTTCTTGAGAGCGCCTTGGACCCTCATAATTTATTCATTAGGCATATGCAACTGTTTAGTGTTCGAATCGTAGGTACTCGTATGAATATATTTGGCAAATAGGCAAAGCAGGCCTTTACCATCGGTATTTGATCGGTGGTGGTGTACATAATGATCGGTTCTCCTTCACAGACCTCTGGAAATCCATCAATGAATTTCTTATACAGTTTCCCCATTTTCGTGCCCAAGGCATTCGGGGGCAAGGGCAACTTATGGGTATCCCGCGAATGTTGCCTGGCCTGGTGGCTTTGCCCCAAAGATGAGTTGCCCCGGATCAATTAGGGTACTGTACTCCGCACTGATGCCTTCCTTGAGAGAGTAACGGCAGGTGGCATACTCAGCGGGGACGTACACTCTCCCAGTGTTGGCGAAATAGTTAAAGGCAACAATATTGTACTCCTGCTGCTGGAGATCAAGTGCACTTTTTGCCCCAGAGATTATGCGTTCAATGTGGCGCTGCATTTCGCGTGTTTCTTCTTTCCGCGGATCGCATTTTTCCACCTGGACCTTGGACGCGGCTTTGGCTTGGCACACATATGGCTCACGCTCCTCTGCGCTCATCTTCGGCCAAATTTTGCCGCATTTGGCGATCGCAGCATCCCTTGCAATGGCACCACGACCTCCAGGATATTTGGACTAGTGCTGCAAAAAAAATCCATATTTCGAAGAATCGATACGTACGATATTTTGAGAACCATTTTTGTACATATTAGTTTTCGTTTAAAACTATATAAACAAACAACTTTTTAGAGATTACACAAAAATTATACTTCATTTCGGTCTTTAAAACTTAAAACTAAAAAATAATAATAGTTTTCAAACGAGTTAGTTAGCCTAAAATTAAATTAAAAAACAATTGCCTCCATGGCAGTTTGGTTGAGATCCTTCAACGACTAATATGTTAAACTAAAACAAATCCATTTGTTTTTGTTGAGGCAGAATGCTACCAGAGGTAGTGGGTAGCTCACTCTCTTGCAGCGATGGATGCATGCGGGTGATTTTGCAAATGAAAATTCGGAATATTTTTTCCAAGTTAAACGTTATGATGACTCCGGTCCATCGGGCTCTAGTTGCGATTTTTTCCTTTAAATTATCAGGTAATTTATGAACAAGTAAAACAAGTGCTCGACTTCAGAGCGCGGCGTGTGAGAGCAAAAGCTCTGCTCACAACATCGCACATGCTAAGATAGGGTAATTAAGATCGTAATTAAGTAATGTTGCAAGGGTTTTTGGCAAACAATTGAGGAGTGCTGCCCCGCGCACTTAACACACACGAAGTCATTTCGGCAGTAATTGTGGGTGTGCCCAATGCGTTGACACCTGTGGCACTGGACAACTGGGCCGGTGTTCCTCTGCACCTCGACTTTGACTCGTTGGCCGCCCATATTTGTAATATTCAACGCCTCAGCGTTATTTGGCTTTGGTTCAAGTTGAACTACGAACATGTTGAGGGGCTCATTGGTAGCTCGTCTCGTCATGCCCCGAATGAAAGTGGCTGTGTGGCCGTGGCTGGCCAGTAGTTCAGTGACGAATTCGCTCTCGGTGGTGTGGTGCAGGTCCCTAATGAAAATTCGGTATCCTCTCTCAGACTGTAGCTGGTAGGAATAGGATGGCGTGGTACAGGCCTCATCCCTGTAGTGTCTTTGCAGTACTCTGAAAGATTGCACGTCACTGCACATGACGCGTAGTCCACCTGCCGAAGTTGTCTTGGTGTGGAATATTATAAGAAACACTATTGTCGCCAATAACAAGAGGAACATTTTCTACAAAATTGTCTAACATGCCCTGGGAGATGTCTAAATTAGATCCTCGTAGCTTTGGGAAGCACAACAACCTATAGGCGCAATGCAATAAAAGGAAGACATAATACTGATCCTCAGATAGTTCATTTTTAAAAACGAAAATTCCTGTGTACAGTAAGAATTGTCTAAATTCTATAGCTTTCCATTTGAGTAGTTCGTTTAAAGGTCTTGGTTTCCTAACAAACTCTTTAGGTATATTTCTACGCAAAGAGATAAGTTTGTTAGACATATTAATAATGTTAGGCTTTGCTATTTTAACACAAATTTTATTGGTAATAATCCTAACTAGAAATTTGCGCATGACTCCCAAATCGATTAGATGCATACAGTCTAAGGGAATCTGGGTAACTATTTTGATGTTAACCGATTCAAGTGCAGTCATCTTTGTCAAGTATTTTTGGGAATGCTGTTCGGGGTAAATTCTGTTTGTGAAATCATTAAATGTTAAAGTACCATTTAATTTTCGTACTACTTGTGTACACTTTGAACATCCATGTGAAGATGTATGGCCAGGAGTGCCGCTGATGAAAGCCCTAGCAGGGGCATCACACACTATGGCCCTGATACTTATTTTAATAAGTTTGTTGCCTGGCTCAACTCCGTTTTGAAGTAAATCCTGTAATTCACATGAATATTTGCTTAAAAATTCCTCAGAACAGGTGGGTTTTGGTTTTCCCAGAAAAATACCAATGGGCAGAATGGGTGCATTTTTGACATTCACTAATCGAATGAGGATGGGCCAAAGTTGTGCATTCGAGCTTTTATAAAGTGGAAGACCATCAATATTAATATCAAAGCACAAACTTTCTTCTAACTTTAAAATGTAAAAAAGTTTACTCAGTTGAGTTTTCAAGTCAATATGGAGATAAAGGCCACCGTCAATTTTAGCTTTGTAAGGATTTTTTTTTTCGCAGTGTACTTATAAAATGGCGCGACTTGAAAATTATTTCTTTTTAATACCCGCAGTCTCGCGTTGGCCTATGCTTCAAAAACCACTCTTTTAAATCTTCACTTAAGCTCACTTTATTCTCACTTGCTACATTTATAATTTCAATGTTACTTTCCAGTTTTTCATTATCTTCAATCTCCTATCCTATTTCGCGGCCCTCAACTTTTTCTATTTCACTACACGACACTGTTTCTCCGCTAGCAAGATTAAGTTTGTCGGCATACTTGTCTTTTATTTCTTTGTTAAGCCTACGCAAATTCCGTTTGCTATACATTTTCAATTAAATTGCTTTGACTTACTGTTTAAAATTGATTAATTATAATTGCTTGGTCAGCCGCACTGATTTGCACAAACTCCAAACGCAAAAGAACATGCCAGCAATGCAATGACCGAAAACAGAAAAGGGAGAGGGAAAGGAATTGGAAAAAAGCAGGACAGCATAATTTTTAGCTAACTGCTCTCTTCATTTTCCTCTCATGTTTCTTGTTTTGTTTCTTCGTCTACTGGTGAGACGTTGCATCCCAACCGAACTAGTACGGTGGCTGGTGCGCGGTGGGTTGTAGAGTATACAGAGCAACATTTTTTGTCTCTTCTTTGAGTGGTTCGGCGTTCGTTTACCATATAACCCTATAATCCGGAAAGTACCCATGTAGGAACTAGCCAAATCAGTAGTTCGGGCATGGTCAATCGCCACCGCCAGTACTAGAGGATATTCTGTGTGTACTAACACATGCAAAGATGTTCTCTCTGCGTTTGGCTCATGATGACGCGTCAGTACCCGAACGCCAGAGCCGAAGTCTTCATTGACGCCAGTAAATAAGACGAATGCGCAGTCGCAGCGACGCAGCAGAATGGCTACTGCGACTCTGCAGCCTATAAAAGACGTGCGCTTAGTTCATTTTGCGACTTTTTTCACAAATTTTTTTAACCTTCGGGTCTGCCAGCATCATCGGCACACTTCCTGTGCCACACTCGGAGCATCAGTCTTCAGTCTCATGGCCTCGAGGACAAACTATAGCCTCGACGCATGATTCGTGGTGTCCGAAAAGTCCATCCTCACCAGTTTTCTGGGGGCATCTGCTTTAAAATCCCGTTGAGGCGCTTCTTGCGTTGCGCATGCGCGCCTTGGACACCGTGTCGCACTTCATATTTGTCAGTTTATTAAGCCACTCCCTCGCGTATTGGAACTCTTGCGAGTTGCGGTGGAATGCCTCCTACGGTTTGCGGCTGCGGTCCCGCATCACAAACAAATCACTGATCAGGAGATTTGCCATGTCCTCGTTAACCGTTGAACCTTTCTTTTTATTCTCGTCAGCTTGGGTTGACGGTGTCCCTGGTGAGGATTCGTCTTGGACGCAAAGTCTATGCCTGCTCCCGCGGGACTGCCGCTAGGCATTACTTCGCGGTGTGGGCTGTGGGGTCATCCTTCTGGCTTTGTTTGTCCGGCTTCGCTCCAGCCTGCGCAGCTCCTTGATCACGCTTGCTGCCATGTAGGCGACCGCGTTCCAAGATTGCTCATCGGCTAGCATCTGGTCGGTGAGGGTGTCCACACTCACTTCTGCAAGCGTCTCCCCTAGCCTCGTTCGTTCTTGCGAGAAGCGGGGGCATACAAAGAAGACGTGCTCTGCATCCTCGTCGACTCCAGGCCCGCAGCAGCTGCAATACGGGTCGTCAGCATGCCTAAAGCGATGCAGGTACTGCTTGAAGCAGCCATGCCCCGTCAGCAGTTGGCCCAAATAATGGTCCATTTGGCCGTGCCTTCTTCGCAGCCATGGGCTAAGCTGGGGAAGGAGACGTCTGGTCCACCTCCCTTTTGCCGCTTGGTCCCAGCGCCGTTGCCACTGGGCTATAGTGCGCTCTGCCGCTCAGCTGCCAGGAGATCGAGTGGGACCATGCCTGCCACAATAAGTGCGGCGTCTTCAGACACCGTCCGGAAGCAGCATGTAACCCTCAGGGCACAGCGTCGATATGCGCTTCTGCAGTCTCTGCTGTATGTGGAAACTATCATTGCTGGTGCCCACACTGCTGATCCATATAAGATTATGGAGGTGACCACCCCAGCGATGAGCTGCCTGCTACGCTGCCGTGGTCCCCCTGTATTGGCCATCATCCTGCTTATGGCCGCCGTTGCTGCAGTCGCTTTTGCGCTGGCGTATTCCAGGTGGGCCTTGAAGTTCAGCCTCTGGTCCATCATTACCCCTAGGTACTTTAGCGCAGGCTTGGTCCTGATGATCGTGCTACCGACTCTCACGCATGCCTGCTCGACCTTTTTTCTGCTGCTCATTAGCACAGCCTCCGTCTTCTTCTCCGCCAATGCTAGCCCGTTGGCTGCGAGCCAGGCCACTATCATCCCGACTGCTACGTTGGTTTTCTCCTCTACGTCTCTTACGTGTTTCGACACTGTCACCAGTGCTATGTCGTCGGCGAAGCCACCAGGGTGCACCCTTCCGGTAATGTAAGCCGCAGGATATCGTCATACATCACGTTCCACAGTATCGGCCCTAGGACCGAGCCCTGTGGGACGCCTCCGGTGATTTGGTGATGTTCTGCTCCTTCTTCCGTGTCGTAGATCATGACGCGGTCCGTGAAATAGCTTCGCAGAGTCCGTGTGATTTGCTCAGATATACCCCTCCTGGTCAGGGCCTCTAGGATGCTCTTCCAGCTGGCAGAGTTGAAGGCGTTTCGTACGTCTAGTGTACATACTAGGCAGTACTTTTTGTCGCCTCCAGCCCATCGCGTTCCTGCCATGGCTTCCCTGGCAAGGTTTGTCACCATCTCGATGGCGTCAGTGGTGCTCCTCTGCTTGCGGAACCCGAATTGGAGGTCGGAAAGTCCGCGACGCTCAGCCAGTTCCGCCTCCAGTCGGTTACATACCATCCTCTCGAAAATCTTGCCCATGGTATCCAGCATGCACAGCGGCCGGTATGACGATGGGTCGTTGAGCTCTTTGCCTGGCTTGGGTATCAGAACCAGCCTATGCCGTTTCCATGCTCGTGGGACTGTCCGCTCCGCTAGGCACTGGGTGTACATTGTGGCGAATGCTTCCGGATGGGCTCTAATTATGCATTTTAGTGCTGCATTAGGGACTCCATCTGGACCTGCCGCTTTCCCGATCTTCAGCTTACCCGTGGCCTCCAGTACTTCTCTGGCAGTGATGATGGTGGTGGTGTCTTTCAGGCTAGCTACTTCTACCCTAGCTTCCTCTTGTAAGGGTGGTTGTCTAGGGAATAGGGTGCCGACTATCTCTCTCATATGCACCGGATCCTTGGGCATAGGCGCTTAGGTTTTCTGCTGCCGAGAGGAGCGCGGCTCTGCTCAGGCTTTCCTCCTTGTACCCGGCCTGGAGCGCCCGCTGTATCCTTGTTGTGTTCCTGGGTGCAAAGGTTTCCGTCATTACGGCTAAGTGGTCGCTATGGGTGTAAGCACTCAGCACTTGCCACTTCGCGTGGCGTGCGAGCTCTGGGCTTGCAAAGGTGAGGTCTATAATAGACTCCCGCCCTGCTTTGCTGAACGTTGGTGTGGTTCCTGTGTTGAGGAGACAGACGTTCAGGCTTGCAAACTCGTCCAGGAGCGATGTCCCACGGGGTGTGTTCTTGGCGCTGCCCCAAGTCGTGGCCCAGGCGTTAAAGTCGCCCGCTATCAGGACCGGCGATTTGCCTCGTGCGTCGTTAGCGATGTTGCTGATGATCGCCTCATACTCCTGCTGCGTGAACCTTGGTGCTATGTAGCAGCTGTAGACAAAAGTGCCGCTGTGCTTAGCTCTCACATATCCCACTCTGGATGCTCTGTGGGTAAGCTGGCCTGGTTGTGGGCCACAGCTCCAGATTGCTGCTCCTCCGTCTGAGCTTTGCTGCCAGACTCCTTCGTGTTTTTTGCCGTACGGCTCGCTGAGTAGCGCTATGTCGATCTTCTGCTCCAGGACTGTTTGCGCCAACAGATCCTGAGCAGCTCGGCAGTGGTTTAGGTTGAGCTGCAGGAGCTTAACCATCAACCAGTTTTGCTAGTGCCTTCTTATACTCAGGGCAGCTGCGGCTAAGGGCCGAGTGGGCTGCTGAGCGGACGTCTCCTGGCTTGCCAGCGCATAGTATGCACATTGGCGGGTTGTTGCACTGGTTGTGCCTGTGCCCCTCCCCACCACATTTGTAGCATGCATTGCTTGACACAGGCCGCTTGGATCTGCACCTGGCTGCAGTGTGTCCATAGGCCATGCACTTGAAGCAGCGGGTTGGCGCAATCCGTTGCCGCACGCGGCAGACAACCCAGCCGATTCGAACTTTTCCGAGCTCCAGGAGCTTCTTTGCGAGTGCGGGCTGAAGGTTCAGCGTAGCTACCTGCGTTGCGCCATATGCTTTCCGCATGTACGGCACTGCTCCTTGTGTTAAGTCGCCGTCGATCGCTGCAGCTATGGCCTCACATACCTCGTCGCCTGTCGTGAGCTCGTCTATGTTGAGTACCTCAACCGCGACTGTCTCCTGCATGGCCTTCACGGCTGCCTTATCCCCAAGCGCTGCCTGGATGGCCATCTGCAGCTCCTGGGTGGCGGGGTCTGAGGATTGTTGCATCCTTAGAAGCAGCTCGCCCGAGGCTGTCTTCCTGATGCCCTGAACCTTGTTTTTGAGGCTCTGGAGCGTTGGTGCTGCCTTCACCAGTTTGAGGATGTCGGCGTATGATGCCTCCTCGGTGCATTTGACCAGCACTGCGTCTGGTCGGCCTGTCTGCTTGCGTTACGCACGCCTGCCTCTCACCTCACTCCACTTCTGTGTAGGGTTGGTGTCTTCCGCCTTGCCGCACTGCATCTTGGTTTCCTCTTGTCGAGTGGCGTCAGCTTGGTGTCCTTGCCTGGGCCTTCCGCGCGCGCTCTTCTCCTCAGTTCGGGGTGTTGCCTCGCTCTTGTGGGCTCCTGATGCCGTTTGCGTCGCCTTAGTCGCACTGGGCTTGGTCATCCTGGGTAGGAGGCCAGTTGGGCCTGCAGTGTGATCATGGCACTGGCATCCTCCTGGCGCTGCCCTTTTATCCTCTGGCGCCTGCAGATGGGATTTGACTTCCACTTGCAACTCCTTCATGCGTGCTACCATCTTCTTGATGGCCATGTTGATCGACCTCTGGCCCTTCTCGTTCATCTGGTAGAGTAGGTCGTCCAGGATTGCGCCAATCTCGTCTATGTCCTGTAAGCAGTTCCTGCTTCGCTTGGGGGGGTTTTTCTCCCGCTACTCGATGGTGTAGGGGGGTCCCTCGGCCTCTTCAGAGTATCAGTGCCCTTGCCGCCGTCCTGCGTGGCCCCACTGGCAAAGCTGTGCAACGAGCTCTGCTTCATTGGCGGTGCTAAAGCTGCTTGTGGCGGTGTTCGCGCCACCTTTGAGGCTTTTTGGAAAGCCATTGCTCCTTGGCTTGTAGCGAATTTTGCTTCGTCGGCCAAGTGTGCCACCGGCGAAGCAGGATTCGGGGGAACATCTCTCAGGGCCTCCAGGGTCCGCGCCCCGGCCACGGGATTCCTCCACGCGTGTGAATTTGGGATGGAACTTATGCGTAGGTGTGTGTGCGGTTTGCAAGTGATCCCGCCTAGGAGTTAGGCAGTACCTTCCCTCAGGTGCGGTCGCTGACAGAAGCTAGCTGCTGTGGGCGCAGTTATCTTCCGCAGCGGGCTCTGTCGAGGGCTGGATGCTTTGGCACCTAGTGCCCCTTCACCACACTGCAGTCGATCAGCTGGTTAGTGGCCTGCACTATCCAGCCCTGGTACCCCAGTCGATCAGCTGCGAGGCCTGGAGTGAAGAAGAAGAACGGGAGAACCGGCCCAAAGGAGAGAAAGGATGAAAAAAGGTGGGAATCTCCAAGTGACGAGTGAAAAGCGCCGTCCAAAGCACTCACGGTGGGCCCCAGCGCCCCTGCCCCCTTTGGGTGACCGTGGAAGTGCAACGCGCAGCCCGGATCAGAAGCCAGTCGGGGTGAGACTCGATCCTCCCAGGTGAGCACGCGGTGTCAGCAAGAGCTTGAGCTAATTTCGGGTATTTTTTTCCAGGTATCTTTCGCAATTTGTCTGTGTCTTGCAGAGCAGCTGTTTGGCGCGTCCGCACTCGAAAAATTCGCGGGTGTGACTCCTCACGACTTGTAGGTGTGTATGTGTCCGTGTGTGTGTAGTTAGGTGTATTTGCTCTTGTACATATTTGTGTCGATACTTCGCTTGCACGTGAAATTTTAATGAACGTTACTGTGTCAGTATTATGATTGTTGGAGTAGAGCTGTGTCCCGTCCGTTCTGGGAAATAAAAAAAACCCCCCCATTTCTTGCAGATGAGACGGAAGCCGGAACAAGCACGTGCCCGGACGGGAGACGAACCATCACCTGCTCAGCCTTCCGTGAAGGTTTGGTAATATCCAATATGCTACAGTTAGTTTATTATTTGGCGCCCAACGTGGGGCCCGAGTTGTCGCAACTGACAACAAACCGGCAAGGCCCAAATGATTGTGAAAATTGTGGAATGTAGATGTGACCTTACATTCCCAACCAGTATCGGACAGATGTGTCTTTCTAGTTGTCATTCTGTTTTGTTTGTTTTGGCTTTATCACTTTATGCTGGATCAGCGCAGTGGGTTATTAAACTATTGCCACCGTTGTAAGTGACCAAGCGGGCTCCTAGGATGCAGGCCGGAATGATGAGTACATATAACACCGGTACCACCCCGATGCATCGAGCTTATTACTATTCGTTTCGTTCTTTCTTTCTTTATTCGTTTGTCTTCCTTTCCTTCCTGTTCCTTCTGGCCAATGCTGGAGGAATGCTCCTTTTTTCCGGTTTGGATTATCCGATCAGGAACGGTGGGTGAAAGGCCTCAATTTGCCAGGAAGGAGTTGTGAATGGACTCATACTCATCGGGCTGGGTATCTGGTATCGTTGGATGGAAACGTGGTATAAAACTATTACCCACCGCGAAAGAACCGGACCGCCTATAGCTACGAGTTGTGGGTTATTATTAATTTCTTTATGCATGTAGTAGTAAATGTAGTACATGGGAAACATCATACACATACACACACATAGATATACCCTATTATTCCCTTTGACTTAAGCATGGTCCTAGCAGATTGTTTTTTTTGTTTGATACTGTATTTTTTTTTTTTTTTTTATTAATTTCTTAAATTTTATTTATCTCGTTAATTACTTTATTATTATATTTTATATTTTATATTATGCCCGTATTTGGCAGTTGCGAGAATTTAGCAGACGAAGAATTACAAGAAAGTGTTTGCTTGATCTGCCAGGCTCAGGTGGAATATTTGGCTCAGCTCCTTACCACGTCTTGTGGTCACACTTTCCATAGGGCCTGTTTTGGCGCACAAGTGGGTTCTAAGAAGGTTTGTCCTGTCTGCAAAACGTCTTTTCAGTCATCGACGTTGAATTTATTAGACGAAACTGCTGGGGATACCGTCGGAACCTTATTGGTACCAAAAATGCCTGATACAAGGAGTAAAGCCCATGTGGGGGCTCCACAGGGAGCTTCGACGTCTGCTTCGGCCAATCAGCCGCAAACTAGGGAAGCTGGTCCGCCAGTGGTGGTAGCTCCGCCGCCTAGTAACGAGCTTCAGCGAATGATAGCCGAAGCCATGGCTGAAGCCTCGTTGACACAAACCGAGATGCTAAGCAATGCGATCGCTAATGGTTTTCAAGGTATTCTCAGCTCTCTCATGGGCCAATTGGCAAATACAGCGGATGTTCCTTCGAGGGATAACCAAGCTGGAGAAGTATCGGCACGACGGCCGACACCTTTGCCCGGGTTTCAGGGTTTCGAAACAGCCAGCAGGAATTCCCCCATGAGTGTGGATATTCGACCAGAGCGTGTTAGTCAAATTTTAGTCAATTGGAAGCTTAGGTTCTCTGGGCGGACTGGAATTTCCGTCGACGATTTCATTTATCGGGTAGAAGCGCTCACGATCCAAACATTGGACTGGAATTTCGAGTTGCTTTCGAGATACGTGAGCAATCTCTTTGAGGGAAGTGCCAGTGACTGGTATTGGCGCTACCATAAGAGTGTTAGGACGGTCGCTTGGGCCGACCTTAAATCTTCATTGTTAGTACGATTCAACGATGCGAGGACAGACGTCAACATTCGAGCTGCAATAGACCGAAGGAAGCAGAAGGAGAACGAATCATTTGATGAGTTCTACGAAGCGATTGTCCGACTGGCAGATACCCTGACAACGCCCTTGTCAGAAGGTTCCCTGATGGAGTCACTCCGATCCAATTTATTGCCGGAGATACAGCATGAACTGCTATATGAAAAGATCTTTAGCATTGCACAGTTAAGACACTTGGTGAAGACTCGGGAACTGTTCATGCAAACTGTTGGTAAGGATCCGGTGGCTAGACCACGACCAGCAGCAAGACGGTTGGTTCACGCGGTAGAAAGCCCAGGACAAGAGGAGTCAGACGAAAGTGATGGGGAGATAGCAGCGTTCAACTTAGTCTGTTGGAACTGCCGTGGTAATGGTCATCGCTACCAGGATTGCGTAGCAGAGAGAGTAGTTTTTTGCTATGGGTGTGGCCAGCCTGACACTTACAAGCCGTCGTGCCAAAAATGCCAAGCAACAAAAAACACCCAAGTGCGTGCACCCTTGAAAAGTGCACGCAGACCATCAGCGTCCAAAGCGACGAACACCGAGTAGTGATAGAAGCTGCTACGCAATTCCCAATCCCAATAGTAAACAATAATTTAACCATAGTTAATAAGAAAATAACACAGGAAGAAAAAGAGGATAGGGAGTCTAAACGGAAGGCACGAGCTAAAGTACGTCGGGAAGAATTTGTCAGAAATCTAAGGTTAGAGAAAAAAGCTCTGGTATCGTCAATAATATCAGAAGATCTCAGGCCATATGCAGAGGTCACATTATTAGACAGAAAGCTTGTTGGATTAATGGATACAGGGGCATCTATTAGTTGCATTGGTGGAGATTTGGCCAGCGAGCTGCTTGAAAGCCAATTTCAATTTAAGCCCATGACATCCACAGTTCGGACAGCGGGTGGGCAGTCTCAGAGAGTGGTGGGGAAGCTTAAAGCGGAAGTGGGCTATAAAGGTGTTACCAGGTCGGTTACCCTATACATCGTTCCAACCCTAACGCAGCCTCTGTATCTGGGCATTAACTTTTGGACCGAATTTGGCTTATTGCCAGCCGATTTGTATCCACAAGGAAGTGCTAATGACACGGTGAACCATTGCGATGAGGTGTGGAAGCCAGAAAACCAACGTCCTTTATCGGAGGTGCAACGAGAACAACTGAATAGAACCATTCAGTGTCTTCCGTCTTTCGCGGATAATGGTTTAGGAAAAACCACGTTGTTGTCCCATGTAATAGATGTAGGGGAGGCAAAGCCCACAAAACAACGACACTATGCAGTGTCCCCAGCTATCGAGAAATTAATGTATGAGGAGTTGGATCGCATGTTAGCGCTAGGGGTCATCGAAGAATCCAACAGTGCGTGGTCTTGTCCGGTAGTACTCGTCCTTAAGCCGGAGAAGGTTCGTCTTTGTATAGACAGCCGCAAGGTGAACGAGGTGACTCGGAAGGACGCGTATCCCATGCCGCTCATAGATGGGATCTTAAGCCGGTTACCAAAGGCAGAATACATAACTAGCCTCGACCTGAAAGATGCCTACTGGCAAATACCGCTAGAAGAAGGTTCTAGGGATAAAACAGCATTCACAGTGCCTGGACGGCCGCTTTACCAGTTTAAAGTTATGCCGTTTGGGCTTACCAATGCGCCGTCTACTATGTCCAAACTTATGGACCGCATTATTCCAGCCAATCTTCGATACGAAGTGTTTATATACTTGGATGACCTGCTTATAGTGTCAGACACCTTTGAAAGGCATCTGAGTGTGTTAAAAGTATTAGCAGAGAAGCTGTCTGCAGCGGGGCTTACAATTAATATACAGAAGAGCAAGTTCTGTGTGCCTGAGGTCCGCTATCTGGGGCATGTAGTGGGTCACGGTATTATAGGCATGGACTTGGACAAAATAGAGGCCATTAAGGAATATCCTGCTCCGAAGTCGGTGAAACAGTTGCGTCGATTCTTGGGTATGACGGGATGGTACCACAAATTTATAAAGAATTTTGCGGTTATTGCGGCGCCTCTGACGGACGCCCTGAAGCAGAAACGCCAGTTAATTTGGTCCGAAGAAGCAGAAGCTGCATTCACAGCTCTGAAGAACTCAATGTGTGAAGCTCCCGTCTTACACACACCGAATTTTGAAAAGCCTTTCTTTATCCACTGCGACGCTAGTCACTCAGGAGTAGGAGGGGTACTGATGCAGATAAACGAAGAGGGCGATGAAGTACCAATTGCGTTTATGTCACGAAAATTGAATAAGTGCCAACGTGCTTACTCGGTGACGGAAAAGGAATGCTTAGCTGCCATTCTGAGCATCAAGAAATTTCGCGCTTATGTAGAGGGACATCAATTTACGGTGATAACCGACCATGCCTCCTTGAAGTGGCTGATGTCCCAATCAGATCTGAGTAGCAGACTGGCCAGATGGGCTTTGAAGCTTCAGGGGTATTCCTTTAATATTAGCCACCGAAAAGGGTCTCGAAACATCGTTCCAGACGCCTTGTCTCGGGTCTTTTCCCCAGATTTGTCAGAGATCGAACCAGAAGAAAAGATCGATTTGGAGTCGGAGCACTTTAGTTCGACGGATTACGTTTCCCTTAGGGCTAAAGTAGCGAGTAGTCAGGCTCAGATGCCAGATGTAAAGGTGGTAGGCAGGCATATATATCGTCGCACCGAGCGCGCAACAGGCGAAAGGGTAGCGGATGAACTCTGTTGGAAAATTTGGATTCCCAAGGGGCTCATAGATTCGGTCCTGAAAATGGCCCACGAGCACGCCCTATCTGCACACGGAGGCATAAATAAAACGCTCGAAAAGGTTCGGCGCTACTATTATTGGCCGACGTTGTTAAAAGATGTCAAAGAGTTCATAAAGCATCCAAATAGACCTTTAAGACCGCCACTAGTAAAAACGGGGGAAACAGAACGGTTCTTCCAGAAGCTCTACGTAGATTTTCTGGGACCGTATCCTAGAAGTCGTAAGTCGTAAACCCGTAAGAAAATTTACCGCCGACGCCATCGTACCATACATTGAGGAACAATTATTTCACTGCTTTGGAGTGCCGGAAAAGCTAGTCTCGGACAACGGCGTCCAATTTAAGTCCCATGCATTCAACTCCTTGCTTCAGAAGTATGGCATAGAGCACGCTTACACCGCCGTTTACGCTCCGCAGGCTAACGCGTCCGAGCGAGTTAACAGATCTATCTTGGCAGCAATCAAAGCCTACATAAATACTGACCAAGGTAACTGGGATGAGCAGCTCAGCAGTGTTGCCTGTGCGTTAAGATCGGCTGTGCACAGTGCCGTAAAGGCGAGTCCATACCAGTTGGCGTTTGGGCAACAGATGATCACGAATGGTACCACGTATCAGTTGTTGAGGCAGCTAGAGATGTTAGAAGATCGTTGGGTGCATTTTTCTAGGGACGACTCATTTGACCTGATGCGTGGCACGGCAAAGGAGGCAATGAGGGCTCAGCACGAACGAAATGAAAAGACGTATAACCTTCGAAGTAAGGAGGTATCATTCAGAGTGGGACAGGAGGCTTACCGTTGAAATTTCCAGCAAAGTAATTTCGTGAAAGGATTTAATGCCAAGTTGGCTCCCGTTTTTGTGAAGTCCCGGGTAAGGCGACAGTTGGGTCAAGCCTATTACGAGCTAGAGGATCTGCAAGGACGTCTGATCGGCAAATTCCATGCCAAAGATATCAAACAGTAGCACCATGGTTAAAAATCGCTCTAAGTGGGAATCACCCTTTTGGTCCTTCTTCCCCAAAGTGTGATTTTGGTAGGGGGATTTGAAGTGGTTTGAAAGAGTAACGTATAAAAAACGAGTTGGAACGTTGTGAGTTGCTGCGGACACCGCAACTCTACAGTTATACCCGATACTAAGTCAGTATGGCTCTCCTGCGGCAGACGCCGCTAATATTGAACCACACGACAAAGAGTGTGTGCGAGAGAGACAGAAAATCAGTCTGAGCGTGACGTCGGGCGCTGCGTAACCACTGAAAATTGATTTCTTGCTTTTGGTTACAAAAATGATCCGATCTGATCCAGATTCAGCAATCTGATAGATAGGTAGGTCATTATCTATGATTCTGCGTTTTTAGTTTTTTCGAATGTGCAATATTGTGGATGCAACAGATTTTCGTCTTTTGTGGGGGCGGAGGGGGTGGGGCGAAGGTCTGAGATATACGTTTTATAGTGAGATCTGACAGAAGTGCGGATACCAAATTTGGTTACTCTAGCCTTAATAGTCTCCGAGATTTGTGGATGCCCCAGATTTTCGTCCTTTGCGGGGGCGGAAGGCGGTGTGGCGAAATTTGGACACGAAACGGTCAAGGTCCGATATCACAGGAGTGTGGATACCAAATTTGGTTGCTCTGGCTCTTATAGGTTCTGAGATCCTTGAACTCATATTTTGCAATTGACAAAACCGACCATGAAACCTGTGTGTTAGAGAGAGACAGAGCGAGAAAGAATGAAATTGTTTTCTTGATTCTGGCTATAATCATTATACGATCTGGTTCAGATTTTGCACTGTAGAAGATATGGTCATTCTCACCGATTCTGCGTTTTTGGTTTTATCGTATCTTTAAAAATGTGGATGCCACAGATTTTCGTCCTTTGTGGGGGCGGAAGTGGGCGGGGCGAAGTTTTGAAATATTTTTGTAGCAGTGACATATCACAGAAGTCTGGATCCAAGACATCGTTGCTCTAGCTCTTATAGTCTTTGAGCACTAGGCGCTGAAGGGGACGGACGGACGACGGACGGACGACGGACGGACGGACGACGGACAGTCGACAGACAGACAGGGCTCAATCGACTCGGCTTGATGCTGATCAAGAATATATATACTTTATGGGGTCGGAAACGATTCCTTCTGGACGTTACACACATCCACTTTTACCACAAATCTAATATACCCCAATACTCATTTTGAGTATCGGGTATAAAAAAAGAGGAATAAAAACCGGGAAAAGATCTTAACAGCTGAATACAGCAAAAAGAAAGAAATATTGTGCGTTTATAAAGTAAAAGTGTGTTAAGTGCCAATCTCAATTGATTGGCGGTTAGTACCGGCTTAAATTTCGGGCAGGTCAGGAAGTATTTCACCGAAATTTTTCCTTGAGCAAATTCACGCATAATTTTAATGCCAAATTGGCTCCTAAATTTCTGAAATGTCGCGTGCGGAAAAAACTGGGTAATTGTTTCTACCTCCTGGAAAATCTGCAGGGCCGAGAAATAGGAACCTTTCATGCGAAAGACATTCGATCCTGATTCCCGCTAATATTCCGTCTAACGGTGGCATATTATCGGGTGGTGTAACGGTTGCGGTTGGACAATACCGATTCAAAATAGGTTATCGCTATGGTGCTCGGATATCGCATGCAATAACCTTGGGCCAATTATCGCTGCAGGGCATAGTATAGTTGGGGTGGGTGCAAGCAAGCTCGAGGTAGGGAACAGCTGAGCTGAGCTGCCGGAAGTGCTGTGCAGCGCATCGCAACGGAGCTTTCGAAGCCGAGCTTTAAGATCGGTAAGCTCTTATTTAAGCAGTGCAAAAGCACCAGAACGTTCTCTTTCGAAAATTTGAATCTGTGCAGCCGGTGGCTATCTCCGCGTCGGTAGCAAATATATACCTAAATCGACCACGTGTAAGCCCAAAAGAAAAGAAAAGTAACCCAAATAAGTGCCACAAAGACAAACCGAAAAGAAATAAAACGGAACGGGGAAAATCCCACACGGTGGGCGCGCCGCAAAAATCGGGCGAAAATTAATAACCGTGCGCCGAGAAAACTGGCAAGAAACTACCCTGGCGAAAAGTGCATATTTGCCTCGCCGCGCCAGCAAGTGTTGTTCTTGTTGCAAACCCGTGCGTCCCGCAGCTCTGCCAGGAGAACCCAACGCTCGTGTCTCCGTGGAAAAGTCCGAAAAACTGGTATGTTACAGTGCCCTGTAGGGAAAAGTTAGATTTTTTTCTTAGCCCTCGTGGTTTTGGTTCTGTTTCGCCCATAGGGCCCTGGCCCCGAGCGGTAGCCACCCGGCTCTCCCAAAGTTCTGCCCCACCCACACCAAACTCCCACCCTTGACGGGAGTACTCTTCGGAGTCGACCTTGGTGTGGGGCCGAGATTTTTTTTCCCTTTTGGAGTCGTTGAAGCATCCACCTGCCCGGCGACATAACCTCCACCGGCCATAACCCCTGCGCCATATCTAACGTACGCGCATAGAGGGCATAGGGAACATGGAGTAGACTTATAATTTCCAAGGGACAGGGTGACGTAATGGGGTAGGGTAAGAATTTTAGGGATTTCCAGAACCTTCGCACCACTGGAAATCATGGAAGGGTGGGTATAGAATCGTGTGGGTCGACTTCCATCGCAAGACCTCACGCCCGCGAGAGTTTGGAACACGCCGACGAAAGCCCCTAGTACTTTTCGGGTACGCCCTATGATTGTGCCATGTAATGTCCGTTATGCTCGGAATAGGCATAGTGTTGTTTTCGGAGCTCGCTCCCGGTAGAGTCACGGGATTCTAAAAAATTTAAAGTTTATGTAGTAGGAGTCGAGACGCGGTCAAACGAACCCCCCCAAGTTACCGAATGAGCACGGAACCAAAGAATCCCCCCGGCCGTGACCTCGACATCCCCTCCAATCCATCCCCTACTCACGGATAGAAATATATCGTGGAAATGTTACAAACGCAAGAGCTTCGAGGGAGAATTTGTTGCTTCATAGTTTTGATTTGTGGAGAATGATGCACTGATGCTACAATTGGCAGGTGATCCGAGGGGAGTTCATATTTAATTTCGACTGACAGCTTGTTTTGCGCAATCCCGTTGACAATGAAAAAGTCGAGAGCAGAAGGTGTAAGGCGAGTGTTGTATGATAAGAAAGTTGCCTCGCCAGTGGCAAGGATTTCGCATGTGCTACTGACGATGGCCTCTTGCAATCGCTTCCCTCGACAGCATGATCTGACGTTACCCCACCATGTGTGCTTTGCGTTAAAGTCACCGCCTGCGATGAATCTGTTCCCCAGGCTAAGAAAAAGTTGCTCAAAATCAGTTGTACTCCAAGGTTGGTTGGGTGGCAGGTATATTGAGGAGATCTTGATGCATCCGACATTAGTCGGCACACTCACGCTGGCAACTTGTATGTTTATCCTGGACGTAGGTTCGTTCTGAGTATGGGCAATGGACGATCGTATGAACAGAGCAGAGCCACTTTTCGATGTTCCACTGGGATGATCAGCGTAATATTGGTCGTATCCTGGTACGAATGCTCTCAGACCAGGGCGCATATGTGTCTCTGTTATCAACATTACATCGATTTTATTAGCATTAAGGAAAAGTCTAAGTTCTTCAATGTTCTTGACTAGCCCTCGTGCATTCCATAATCCGATCTTTAATTGAAGCTTGTTCATTTTGAAATAAGCTTCTGTACCAGGTCGCGGAAGGCTTTGTTTGCCTCCATCGTATCATGTATTAGTTTGAACATTTGATCCATTCTACTATTAAGGTCGTTTATAGCTTTTTCTAATATTTTGAATTTACTACTAAAATGTTGATCTTCAGCACCATTAAACAACCGGGAGCTGTCATGTAATGTGTTCACGTTAATATTTTTCTCTGCACGCGGTCTTGTTATGTCTGCATAGGAGAACCCACTCCTCACATTGGCATTTGAGATGACTTGCGATCCGACTGGGTGATTTTTATTTTTGCTACTGGCAGGCATTCCATCTTCTGGTAGTCTGGCTGTCGGCTTAAGCTTCTTGCTCAGTTCAATTCGGACTGAACAACTTTTATAGCTAGATAGGTGATCTTCGCCGCAGTTTGCACAAATGGATTTGTTACTAAGACTTAGTTCGCACGATTTTGATCCAGTATAGTGGTCGCCAGAGCATTTTCCACAGACTGGCTTTTTAAGGCAGTAGTTTCGCGTATGTCCAAAATCTTGGCATCTAAAGCACTGCACCAATTCTTTACTGTGCTTTGCCTTAATTACTGTTACTCTGTGCCTTCCAATTTGAGTAATCTTAAGTGCCTCTGCAATATTTGGTGTTTTCTTTAGGTTCACGTAGAACATACTCTGTCTTGTTTTTAAGTTATTTATTTCATGATCATCCTCTTCATTTATTTCAATATTACGCCAGTTTGGCTTCCTGGGGCAGTAGATGTTCATGACTGTGAAACCCTTGTCGGTGAACGTGTGCTCAATTAAGTGTTTTGGTACATTTGGATGGATATCTCGAATAATCAATCTGTACGGCGTATCCTTTCTCAACTGATGGTGCCAGAATTCACAGTTTTGCTTCGTCAGCATATCAATAACTATTCGAAAAGCTTGGGAATTTTTTGCATATATACGCGAAACTCCAAATCTGGATGTGCGAATGTCATACTCATCAGCTGGAATTACAGAATTGAGGGCGTCTTCGAGTTTGTCCATTTTATTCACTTGCGGCACGCAAATAGCTGGAGGCTTAGGCACTATGCTTGGCTGCTGCTCATTGCTAGCTCCGTTTGCTACTAGCCCATGTTGCTCTTCTTCGTCCAGTTCCATGACAGATTCAGCTTCTTCAGATAGCGCTGCATAGCGATTATTTAGAAGTGCTACTGAAGGGGTAGTAACAGGTGTAAAATTTTGGCGGCCCTTGAATGGGTGATTTTTTGGAATAGCTGGGTGTGTATTTTTTTGAATTGTTTTTGAGACTTTATCAGCTCTTGTTTGCTTTTTACTAATAGAGACCATCGGAATCTGAAAGGTACAATCTTTTCCTTGGGATACTTTTTTGGCTAAGCTTGAAGTAGACGCCTCAGCTCTCGAGGTGCTCGGTACTGAACATATGCTGCCAGTTACGGTATTTGCCATTGAGTAATTCGCTGGACATTTCCCTGTTGAAAAAGATAGTGTGCTCGTGGTAATAGTGCTTGTAGTCGTTGCGATCAAGCTACTATTGTAGTTAGGCGTTCCAATTGCCTTATATAGGTCTTTAGCCAAGCTGGCACGGAATTCTGCAGGTGCACCAGCTATTTTCCTCATCTTATCAGTCGCTGAAAGCTTATCACTAAGCTGGGAATGATCAGGTGAGTCTACGTCCATTTTTTGGCACTTCACGAAATTTGCTTGTTACAAATTTGTGATTGCCTAGCATCAAGAATTCTTGCTACTAAGAAAAGTTGAGCTTTTGTTGCCCTTCGTTTGCGGCTGCGCGCAGGGCGCGGGCAAAAGCTTGCCCGCTGTACGACAGCTTACTTCGCTTACTGTTCTTTGTTGTTCTCGTGTTACCGACACCGCTACGCAGTGTCTAAAAATAGATTCTCGTGCGAGATAAGCACACAGAATGCTCTTTGCGATTATTTAGAAACTTCAATGCGCGACACGTCCGTCTTCGACGAATGTATGGAAAGAACTTCGAAGTAAGTTTTTACATCATTGAAAAAAAAAATCGGAGAAAAACGCTACTTTGGAACTTTGCTAAGATATTTTCCATTGGAAAATACCCAAATAATAATTGCCTACTTTCAGGGGTAAAACACCTGAGTGGTACAACAAGAACTACGGACACATTTGCTCCCACTACCTGTCCCGCATACGCCTGGCGTTCAAGCAAGTGGCCGATGGACCCGAGAGCAAGGTCTAGGCTAAAATATATATATACATATATAACACACACACATCCGTAAAATCGTTGTGAAAAAAGTAAAAATGTCTGATGTGAAAATAAAATTCGATTGGGGCAACGCCAGTGTGGATCAGCCCATGCCACAGGCCTTCAAGGAGAAGGAGGTGGCCAAGGCCGGCTGCCACACCCCCCGGGTCTACCGCTTCAAGGACATCTACGAGGGCAAGAAGAAGCAGCAGCTGCGCAAGTGCCTCGAGGCGGAGCGCAAGCAGCGCGAGTTCCACAGCCGTCCAGTGCCCAACTTTCGCCAGCTCCACGAGCGCCAGGCGGCCAAGCCCGCCGTCCACCGTGTCACCCTGCCGATTTTTTCGGCGGATATGACATCCAAATCAGCATTGTATGGCATCAGCTAAAAGGGATGATGGCGTTAGTGGTGGTGGTCGGTAATGGAATCAAATCCAAATCCTCACCCTTTGGGAACTCTCCAACGTTGGACTGATGGCCATCAGACCCATTTTGAAGCTGATGATGTGAATCACCACGTGCAGAAATATGTTAACCAGGCGCTCGAAGTAGTCCACTGGCGTTTGGGCCAGCCATTTGTGTAGCACCTTGCTCGGATTCTTCGTCAGTTTCAGTATGGCACTGGCCAGGGGCGCCGGCAGCGTCTTGTAGTGCTTGGAGTTCATGAACTCATGGTACAGCGGCAGCAGCAGGTACACGCGCAGGCTCTCCTTATCGGCTGGGAAGGCCACCAGCGAAGTAATCAATTCTTTTGTTACATTATCCCAGATCTACATTTGAGGATCGGATCGGATCACAGAGGGATCAAAGATGGGTGGGGTGGAGGGACTGGTGATTGGGGATTCAAGGCTGTCATGGAAGATGTACGCACCACCTGCTTGATGCTCTCGTTCTCCACACTTCGTAGATGATCGAATGCCACCTCGGCGGCCTTCAGATCCAGTCCATAATTGTGTGCAGAGCAGCCAAAATGCTCGTCGTTCGAGAGCAGAAACGAGCCGTTCAGGCACGCCTGACCCTTGAAGATCACCTCCATGCACTGCAGAATATCCAGGTCGCTCTGCTTGATATGCGCGCACTGCTGTGTGGCCTCTGCCGTCAGCAAAAGGATCTGGGACTTGGGGCTGCAACAAAGAGAAAGAAAATAGCATTAGTTTCGTTTTTGCAGCAGAAGTCTCTCGAGTCTTTGTCCCACTTGTAGCTGCGCAAATTCTCGGGCGGCACCTTTTCCACGTAGAGAGTGGTCGTCACAATCGACTGATCTCCGCCGGAGAAGATTATCCGAATGACCACCGATTCATCGGCCCCTTCGCTGGACTCCATCAATGCGGAGCCACTGGGCGAGACCCAGGGACCGATGACCACCTTGGGCAGCGTCTGACTTATAGTGTTTCGCGTTGCCCGGAGGCGCCCAAACCAAAGCTATACACTCGACCGCCGGAGGGAACCAGCGCGAGCGTGTGCCGATTGCCGCAGACCACCTGGGTGATGGTGCTGCCCATCAGTTCTATGACCATGCGGGGTATCATCTCGTTGTAGCTGACGCCATGCCCCAGCTGGCCGTAGTTTCCAGCACCGAAGGTGAAGACGCCTCCCTCGTTGGTGAGGAACACGGAATACTCGTCACCGCAGGTCACGAATCTCACGCCCAGCGTGCGCATTGTCTTCAGTTGCGAGGGATACGTACGATTCTGCTCGTCATTGAGCCCCAGCTGGCCGCAAGTGTTCTTGCCCCAGCCGAACACTGCACTGGACTTGGAGATGAGGTGAGAATGGTTGCCCCCACATGCGATGGTGGCCAGTGGGATGCCCAAGATGGTCGTCAGCTGCAGAGGGTCATTGGAGTGCGGCAGATCTTTGGGCGACTGGACGCCCAGCTGGCCATAGATGTTGAAGCCCCAGGAGTAGAGTTCAACACCTAAAAGGAGGGGGGTACACTATAGGGTGGGAATGCTTCAGAGAGGTAGAGGCTACTTACAGCTCGTGAGTGCCAGACTGTGATTGTTGCCGCACGCAATCTGCACCACCGTTTTGAACACTAGAAAGCGCAAGATCTTTGGCAGCTCAATGACATCGTTATCGGTGGAATGGCCCACCTGTCCGCAATCGTTGTCGCCCCAGCTCAGGATCTGGCCCCATTCGGTGAGGGCCATGGAATGGCGGCTGCCACAGGCAATCTGGATGACAACATAGGCCTGCAGCTCAGGTATCGGAACTGAAAAAGAGCGAGAAGAAGCGAACGGTTGAATGGGTAGTCATTTGATGCCGGTTCTTCGAGTCATGTATTAATTTATTCGATCATGATCACGCCGCATAATGTTTATTTGATATTGATGCGAGCCACTGTATATCCGAACTGAGGGCATAACTGATCGGATATTCCAGGTACCATCACGATGTCTTTCCTTCGTCTGAAGGATCACCATCCTCTACAAAAGCCAACAAACAAGGAACGCATCAGTGTCATATAGTGATTATTAATATTGATGCAAGCCACTGGGAATCCGAACTGGGGAGTATTTGCTCGGATATCCCGGCACCATCACGATCGCCTTTCTTTATTTGAAGCCGCCAGAAATGTTCACTATTATATTGTGTAAATGATCATCTATGAAAGTGGACTACTGCTTATCACCCAAGAGTAATATTGACGTGTCTCTGTATATTTTTGATCTGGAGGTTTGGGTCATTGGTTCAGGTATCGCCCATACCTTCACCATACGCATTCCAAACTTCGTGTGAGTCTGTAGATGTAGCTAATACCAAAGGCTCAAGAATTGATGTCCATGCGGAACGGACAGAAGATAACAAAAGTCCAAAAAGTAACAAAAAAATTGTTAACTAGGAACAAACAATTTTTTTTTTTTTAACACAGAATTTCTGATTTTTTTTTCCGAAAATAAAAACTTAAATTTTGGATGCTCCCCACTCGAGGCCTGGGGACTGAATGAATATTTTCCAAATTATTTTCCATTCCTCAATTTTGTCTATGCTTTTGTTCGATTCCACAGCCTACTACATGTATCCCAGGTCTTATGCCCGGTACGCATTTTGAGTTTAGTTGAAAGAGATTACAAAACACGATTAATGAAATTTACATACTAAACGGCGACATACGTGGCCTTTTGGTGGGCAACTCGTGGAAAAGCTGGTGGTGATCGCTATTTCCGCAGGCCGCAATCACCTGCCCGTTGGCAGTGAGGAAGAGCGTGTGGCGATGTCCGCAGGCAATCTGTTGCACCGGCGAATCGGGCTTAAACTCTATCTGAATAGGTACAAGGATCTGCAGACGAACAAAACAAGAAAATCAAGCCCGACAGTTTGTTAGTGGGGTATCCAAATGTATTCCATTCCTTGTGTGCTTGTGCACAAGACTCACCTGGTCATTCTCGATGCCACCGAGTCCCAATTGACCGTGTGAGGCGTCGCCCCAGCAATACAGGGCCATGGCTTTCCGTTGCACTCGATTGTTAACTGAAATTTATTTTTGTTTATTGTTGATTTTTTCGGCGTTTCTAGAAAAAACTAAAAGGAAAACCGCAACAAAAAATCCAACAAATAATTGTTGCGGCCTGCCAACTTGTGGGAAATGGGTTCTATTAAGTTCTATGGGCGCCAAAATAAGATAAATGTAGCATATCACATACAACGATTGTTGTGTGTGGCGGTGCCACTCGAGCTGGTCGGGGGTGTATCGGGCAGGACTGGTGCACGCGCTGGCTCCGGCTGTATGATCGGTAGTATGGGGGGGTTCCTATACTGGTCCTTTCCTATACGTGCTCGCGTCGATGCCTTATCTTATTATTTTTGTTCGCGTGCAATACCCTGCGTATGACCGTATGACTAGTGTTAGGGGGTTGGGGAAGGAGGATGAGGAGGCTGGGGGAATTAGAAGGGACAAAGGAATTAAGGGGAAAGGGAAGTGGGCTTCCGCCATGCATATCCGAACCGACGGGTAGCTGTGCTGGTGTTGGATGCAACAGCCATGGCCCTCCCAACCTTGATCATCCTAATTCCGAAGAAAATATGGCTTATGGATGATCCCTTTTCTCGCCGGGGGTCATACCTCACTCTCCCTCATCGATCCCTGCATGGCTCCTAAACAAAAATCTTCTAACAAATCATTTCCAAATTATTAACAATATTTATTTTTAACGATAGTGCCTAAAGCTAAATACATCGGTAGAAAGAAAATGATATATAGTTATGGGTTGAGTATAAACTAGGGCAATAAGAGAATAAAAACTATAGGAATAATAATTTTAAATAATAGGAATAAAATATATGATCTTAAAAACAGATGGTAGGGTACTGGGAATAATTTCATGAATATTTAACTAGGAACTTTTGTAATTTAAGATTTCTTCATTTTCGTTATTTTCGTATTTATGCAAAAGTAAGGGTAACTAATCACCGTCGCATAGGTGTGAAGCACCTGCTGCCGCTGATCTGCGCTAAAGCTTAAAGCTTCCAAAGCTCTTGAGCTTTTCGTGGGCTTAAGGCCTCCTTACAACAAAAAAAAGCTCCAACATAATTTAGGGAAAAATCAAAGAATACGGGCGACCGGGCTCATGTATGGGTTTTTTTTTTTTTGTCTCTCTATGTTAAAAGTTTATAAACGTTAACTGGGAGTTCGTTCACTTACGTACTTTCATGTTCCGGCCACGTCCAAAAGATCTTTCGGCGAGGGGAATACCTGTAAGTTTTAGAGAGAGAGCACACACACATGGACACGCATGACCACGGCTAACACCAGATTATCTTGATCTTCTTTTCTTTTTCTTTTTGTTTAGGGCCTTTTTTTTTTGAGCATATATAGTTCATAAATCAAATTATTCCATCTTTAACTTCTATATATTATACTTTATTCAATATTTATTCGTTTATTCAGATTCGTTGGGGTAGGTCTTGATACGTAGACCAAGGTGTGGGCGCACGGAAAAAGCTCCAAGCAGCTGGTTTCGTTTCACGGGCACAAAGGGGTCAACGGCCTAACAAGCGCACATAAGTTCTTTGGGAATAAACGCACAATGGGCCACAAGAGGTTCATACGAGTTCTGCCCGTTCCGTTGGGGTTTATTTAGGTTTTAGGTTAAGGCGAAGCACGGTGACAAAAAAAATTCGGGTCAGGGTCTCTTTTTCCTTGGACGAGTCTGGTTATTTCTTGTCATTAGCAAGGAAGATCACTTGGCACTTTTTGTTTAAGGCTCTTGGCCCGGTGGCTGGATGGCCCACTCTCGGTCGCGACGGCTCGCGTTGGGGCGGCGAAGAGCTCGCTGCTGCCGGCGCTAAAGCTCGGAAACGGCTGAGGGGCCGCTCTCTGTCGGCGCTGAAGCTCGGGAACTGCTGAAGGGCTCGCTGTGGTGGATGGCGTTGGGGCTTTAGGTGGAGCTTCCCAACTCTACGGTGGACCGCGTTGGCGGAGGGCGTTGGGTGGAGCTTCCCAACTCTACGGTGGCCCGCTTTGGGGCGATCGTCAGAAAATTCGCACCATCCTCTGCACAGTGGATCGGGGATTGGTTTCTCGTCTGGGTGGATGGGGTCTTGCTTTCGAAAGGCCGGCGGATCGTGCTGATCTCCCAAGAACTTTTATTTGATTTTTAACTTTTATTAATTTTTTTTTTTTGAGCTGGATAAGTACGTCCGTACTGTTCGGATACTACGAGGAGAGAGAGAGCTGCTTCTCCCGGAAATCAAGGCCACATCCCCCCGTTCTTCCCTTTTATACCCGATACTCAAAATGAGTATTGGGGTATATTAGATTTGTGGTAAAAGTGGATGTGTGTAACGTCCAGAAGGAATCGTTTCCGACCCCATAAAGTATATATATTCTTGATCAGCATCAATAGCCGAGTCGATTGAGCCCTGTCTGTCTGTCCGTCTGTCCGTCCGTCCGTCCGTCCGTCCCCTTCAGCGCCTAGTGCTCAAAGACTATAAGAGCTAGAGCAACGATGTTTTGGATTCAGACATCTGTGATATGTCACTGCTACAAAAATATTTCAAAACTTTGCCCCGCCCACTTCCGCCCCCACAAAGGACGAAAATCTGTGGCATCCACATTTTTAAAGATACGATAAAACCAAAAACGCAGAATCGTAGAGGATGACTATATGTTCTAAAGTGTGAAATCTCAACCAGATCGTATAATTATTATAGCCAGAGTCAAGAAAACAATTTCATTCTTTCTCGCTCTGTCTCTCTCTAACACACAGGTTTCATGGTCGGTTTTGTCAATTGCAAAATATGAGTTCAAGGATCTCAGAACCTATAAGAGCCAGAGCAACCAAATTTGATATCCACACTCCTGTGATATCCGACCTTGACCGTTTCCTGTCCAAATTTCGCCACACCCCCTTCCGCCCCCGCAAAGGACGAAAATCTGGGGTATCCACAAATCTCAGATACTATTAAGGCTACAGTAACCAAATTTGGTATCCGCACTTCTGTTAGATCTCACTATAAAACGTATATCTCAGAATTTCGCCCCACCCCCTTCCGCCCCCACAAAGGATGAAAATCTGTTGCATCCACAATATTGCACATTCGAGAAAACTAAAAACGCAGAATCATAGATAATGACTATATCTATCAGATTGCTGAATCTGGATCAGATCGGATCATTTTTGTAGCCAAAAGCAAGAAATCAATTTGCAGTGGCCACGCAGCGCCCGACGTCACGCTCAGACTGATTTTCTGTCTCTCTCGCACGCACTCTTTGTCGTGTGGTTCAATATTAGCGGCGTCTGCCGCAGGAGAGCCATACTGACTTAGTATCGGGTATAACTGTAGAGTTGCGGTGTACGCAGCAACTCACAACGTTCCCCCTCGTTTCTTTTCGATTTGTCAAAATGACAGTGGGAGGAAGAGGCCGATTAAAACGTCAGCCAAACAAAATAATATGAGCAGCCCAAGGTGACGAAGCGCACCCAGTAGATGGCGTGTTAAAAGCTTAGCTTTCTTTTTTTTTTTTTTTTTTTCATGTGGAAAATTTTTATTTTATTGTAAACAAGTTTACTGCTACCTTTCGTGGCAACTTAATCTAGTTTTACATTTAAGGGGAAAAACAATTGATCACAGGAGATACATACATAAACTTAATGTTACATATATATATATTACATATATACATACATTATTTACAATATTTACAAAAAGTTAATGAGATGTTATAGGATGGATCTAGTAGGGAGATCCAGTGGATGACTCCTTTTGAGTCTTCTTTTCCTTGGCGGGTTAATTAGACGTCTGGCTAGCGCATTAGGGTGACCACCAAGTCGTTGCAAGTACCTTGCTGCATGTAATTGTATAACATCGCCCACTTTGGGAACCTTTAGGTCCCTCTCGATGTCGCTGTTTCGTATGTACCATGGAGCATTGCATATTCGTCGTAGAATTTTTGACTGAGCAACTCTAATTTTATTTAAGTTGGTTTTTGACGCGATGCCGTAAACTTGAAGTGCGTATTTCCATATGGGGCTGAGGATGGACTTGTATATCGTGACTTTGCTGTACAGCGATAGCTTATTTCTTTGTGCAAGTAGCCACGCCATCTTTCCCGCTTTCGCCATCACAGACTGTCGAACCATGGTAGTATGGGTTTTGAAATTTAGTGACCTGTCGAGTACAACACCCAGGTATTTGTACGAGCTCTTGTGCGTAAGTGTGGAGACCAGCATATTAATGCCTCCGCAAGAAAGTGTTCTCGTAGCAAAAGTAACATTAGCACATTTGCTGCTATTGATGCCTATGTTCCATTTCTGAGCCCAGACCTCAAAGCTGCTCACATATTGTTGCAGAGCTTCCGTAGCTAGATTTATGCTTGGACTTCTGGTCAGCACTGCAGTGTCATCCGCGTAGGTTGCTATCAACACATCGTCCTCGTCCAACCCAGTTATTACCCTTGAGGAAGGCATATCGGCTGTATATAGGGTATATAACGTTGGTTCAAGAACGCTGCCTTGTGGGACGCCTGCACAGATTGGGCGCTTCGATGATTTTGCTCCATTTATAACAACTCTAAAACTTCTGTCCATTAGAAAGCTACTCAGCAGGTCCTCACCAGGGGATTTTTTGGCCTTCAGCTTCTTAATTTGCTGCACCACCTCTTGAAATGTGACTGGGCTTGCTGGCAAGGACATTTGAAATGGCATTTCCAATTGTAGCTCGACGGCCCTTCGTGTAACAGCAGACGTAAGATTAAATGGCTTAAATCTTTGCTCTAAACTGTCTGCGAAGATATCAGCCTTTTGCTGACTGGAGTAGCACCAACCGCCTGCTGGATTTTTAATTGGCGATTTAGGCATGACTACTCTTTTAAATCGGCTTGTAAGCTTCCAGAGAGTATAGTTGAAAGATGCATCGGGGCCAGCTTTTTCTAAAATGTTATCAATGCTCGTCTGCTTGACTTTTGCAAGAACCTTTTGCAAACGGTTTGATAGTCTCAAGTAGATTTTATGAACTCGAGTATCACCCGTTCTCGCATACTCTCTTCTTACTCTTCTTTTCAGGCGCAGGAGTGCTACGGCACTTGGGGGAAGAATATCTTGTCGTCGTTAGCTTGGTGAACATTGGTTTACAGGCGCAGCAGAAGATGCAGCCAATATTACGTTTCTCATAAATATCGAGATTGCATCTTCTATATCATCGGGACTTTTTATTTCCGTGTTGAGGTTGATTCTACTATCTAGTTCGGCTTGAAATACTTCAACGTGTAACGGTTGCGGTTGGACAATACCGATTCAAAATAGGTTATCGCTATGGTGCTCGGATATCGCATGCAATAACCTTGGGCCAATTATCGCTGCAGGGCATAGTATAGTTGGGGTGGGTGCAAGCAAGCTCGAGGTAGGGAACAGCTGAGCTGAGCTGCCGTAAGTGCTGTGCAGCGCATCGCAACGGAGCTTTCGAAGCCGAGCTTTAAGATCGGTAAGCTCTTATTTAAGCAGTGCAAAAGCACCAGAACGTTCTCTTTCGAAAATTTGAATCTGTGCAGCCGGTGGCTATCTCCGCGTCGGTAGCAAATATATACCTAAATCGACCACGTGTAAGCCCAAAAGAAAAGAAAAGTAACCCAAATAAGTGCCACAAAGACAAACCGAAAAGAAATAAAACGGAACGGGGAAAATCCCACACGGTGGGCGCGCCGCAAAAATCGGGCGAAAATTAATAACCGTGCGCCGAGAAAACTGGCAAGAAACTACCCTGGCGAAAAGTGCATATTTGCCTCGCCGCGCCAGCAAGTGTTGTTCTTGTTGCAAACCCGTGCGTCCCGCAGCTCTGCCAGGAGAACCCAACGCTCGTGTCTCCGTGGAAAAGTCCGAAAAACTGGTATGTTACAGTGCCCTGTAGGGAAAAGTTAGATTTTTTTCTTAGCCCTCGTGGTTTTGGTTCTGTTTCGCCCATAGGGCCCTGGCCCCGAGCGGTAGCCACCCGGCTCTCCCAAAGTTCTGCCCCACCCACACCAAACTCCCACCCTTGACGGGAGTACTCTTCGGAGTCGACCTTGGTGTGGGGCCGAGATTTTTTTTCCCTTTTGGAGTCGTTGAAGCATCCACCTGCCCGGCGACATAACCTCCACCGGCCATAACCCTTGCGCCATATCTAACGTACGCGCATAGATGGCATAGAGGGCATAGAGATCATATATATTCTTGATCAGCATCAATAGCCGAGTCGATTGAGCCCTGTCTGTCTGTCCGTCTGTCCGTCCGTCCGTCCGTCCGTCCGTCCGTCCGTCCGTCCGTCCGTCCGTCCGTCCGTCCGTCCTTCCCCTTCAGCGCCTAGTGCTCAAAGACTATAAGATCTAGAGCAACGATGTTTTGGATCCAGACTTCTGTGATATGTCACTGCTACAAAAATATTTCAAAACTTCGCCCCGCCCACTTCCGCCCCCACAAAGGACGAAAATCTGTGGCATCCACATTTTTAAAGATACGATAAAACCAAAAACGCAGAATCGTAGAGGATGACTATATGTTCTAAAGTGTGAAATCTCAACCAGATCGTATAATTATTATAGCCAGATTCAAGAAAACAATTTCATTCTTTCTCGCTCTGTCTCTCTCTAACACACAGGTTTCATGGTCGGTTTTGTCAATTGCAAAATATGAGTTCAAGGATCTCAGAACCTATAAGAGCCAGAGCAACCAAATTTGATATCCACACTCCTGTGATATCCGACCTTGACCGTTTCCTGTCCAAATTTCGAAACACCCCCTTCCGCCCCCGCAAAGGACGAAAATCTGGGGCATCCACAAATCTCAGAGACTATTAAGGCTACAGTAACCAAATTTGGTATCCGCACTTTTGTTAGATCTCACTATAAAACGTATATCTCAGAATTTCGCCCCACCCTCTTCCGCCCCCACAAAGGATGAAAATCTGTTGCATCCACAATATTGCACATTCGAGAAAACTAAAAACGCAGAATCATAGATAATGACCATTTCTATCAGATTGCTGAATCTGGATCAGATCAGATAATTTTTATAGCCAAAAGGAACAAATCAATTTGCACTGGCTACGCAGCGCCCGACGTCACGCTCAGACTGATTTTCTGTCTCTCTCGCACGCACTCTTTGTCGTGTCATTATTCATTATTTTACTCATTTGCTCTACTTCCTCTTTCTATTCTTTTCTCCTTTCCCGTCCACTCGCACTCTCTCTCCTTCTGCGTTGGACGAAAATTTGAGCCTATCCCGCTACCTTTCCGCTAACTCGCTCTGGCTTTTCGGTTTCGGTTCAACCACTGGAGTTCTATGACACTGCGGCACTGAGACGAAGGGTTCTTCCGTTTACAAAAAAAGTTTGATCGAAAATTGGTTTTCGTTTTCTTTTGATCTGCTCGCGATACACATCATGCTGCTTCCCAACGGCAACTGTCTCTTTTTTCAGCTAGTTAGGCCAGCCTTGGTCGAATTATTCCCGTCTCTGCTTCGCTCTAGCTTCCCCTTGTTATACCCGATACTCAAAATGAGTATTGGGGTATATTAGATTTGTGGTAAAAGTGGATGTGTGTAACGTCCAGAAGGAATCGTTTCCGACCCCATAAAGTATATATATTCTTAATCAGCATCAATAGCCGAGTCTATTGAGCCCTGTCTGTCTGTCTGTCTGTCTGTCTGTCCGTCTGTCCGTCTGTCCGTCTGTCCGTCCGTCCGTCTGTCCGTCTGTCCGTCCCCTTCAGCGCCTAGTGCTCAAAGACTATTAGAGCTAGAGCAACGATGTTTTGGATCCAGACTTCTGTGATATGTCACTGCTACAAAAATATTTCAAAACTTCGCCCCGCCCACTTCCGCCCCCACAAAGGATGAAAATCTGTGGCATCCACAATTTAAAAGATATGAGAAAACCAAAAACGTAGAATTGTAGAGAATGACCATATCTTTAAGACTGCGGAATCTGAGTTGGATCTTATTATTATTATAGCCAGCATCAAGAAAACAATTTCATTTTTTCTCGCCCTGTCTCTCTCTAACACACACGTAGAATAGGCGGCTTTGCTTAGATTAAAACATTAGCGCCTAGATCTCAGAGACTACAAAAGCTAGAGCAACCAAATTTGGTATCCACACTCCTAACATATGGGACCGATCCGAGTTTGTTTCAAAATTTCGCCACAACCCCTTCCGCCCCCGCAAAGGACGAAAATCTGGGGATATTCACAAATCTCAGAGACTATTAACGCTAGAGTAACCAATTTTGGTATCCGCACTCCTGTTAGATCTCACTATAAAACGTATATCTCAAAGTTTCACCCCCCCCCCTTCCGCCTATACAAAAGACGAAAATCTGTTGCATGCACAATATTGCAGATTCGAGAAAACTAAAAACGCAGAATCATAGATTACAACCATATCTATCAGATTGCTGAATCTGGATCAGATCAGATCATTTTTATAGCCAAAAGCAACAAATCAATTTGCACTGGCTACGCAGCGAATGACGTGATGCTCAGACTGATTTTCTGTCTCTCTCGCACGCACTCTTTGTCGTGTCGTTAAATATTAGCGGCGTCTGCCGCAGGAGAACCATACTGACTTAGTATCGGGTATAACCGTAGATTTGCGGTGTCCGCAGCAACTCACAACGTTCCCCCTCGTTTTTTTATACCCGATACTCAAAATGAGTATTGGGGTATATTAGATTTGTGGTAAAAGTGGATGTGTGTAACGTCCAGAAGGAATCGTTTCCGACCCCATAAAGTATATATATGCTTGATCAGCATCAATAGCCGAGTCGATTGAGCCCTGTCTGTCTGTCCGTCCGTCCGTCCGTCCGTCTGTCCGTCTGTCCGTCCCCTTCAGCGCATAGTGCTCAAAGACTATAGGAGCTAGAGCAACGATGTTTTGGATCCAGACTTCTGTGATATGTCACTGCTACAAAAATATTTCAAAACTTCGCCCCGCCCACTTCCGCCCCACAAGGGACGAAAATCTGTGGCATCCACAATTTAAAAGATATGAGAAAACCAAAAACGTAGAATTGTAGAGAATGACCATATGTTTAAGACTGCGGAATCTGAATTGGGTCGTATTATTATTATAGCCAGCATCAAGAAAACAATTTCATTTTTTCTCGCCCTGTCTCTCTCTAACACACACGTAGCATAGGCGGCTTTGCTTAGAGTAAAACATTAGCGCCTAGATCTCAGAGACTACAAAAGCTAGAGCAACCAAATTTGGTATCCACACTCCTAACATATCGGACCGAGACGAGTTTGTTTCAAAATTTCGCCACAACCCCTTCCGCCCCCGCAAAGGACGAAAATCTGGGGATATTCACAAATCTCAGAGACTATTAAGGCTAGAGTAATCAAATTTGGTATCCGCACTCCTGTTAGATCTTACTATAAAACGTGTATCTCAAAATTTCGCCCCACCCCCTTCCGCCCACACAAAGATTTTCTGTCTCTCTCGCACGCACTCTTTGTCGTGTCGTTTAATAGTAGCGGCGTCTGCCGGAGGAGAGCCATACTGACTTATTATCGGGTATAACTGTAGAGTTGCGGTGTCCGCAGCAACTCACAACGTTCCCCCTCGTTATTATTATAGCCAGCATCAAGAAAACAATTTCATTTTTTCTCGCCCTGTCTCTCTCTAACACACACGTAGCATAGGCGGCTTTGCTTAGAGTAAAACATTAGCGCCTAGATCTCAGAGACTACAAAAGCTAGAGCAACCAAATTTGGTATCCACACTCCTAATATATCGGACCGAGACGAGTTTGTTTCAAAATTTCGCCACACCCCCTTCCGCCCCGCAAAGGACGAAAATCTGGGGATATTCAAAAATATCAGAGACTATTAAGGCTAGAGTAACCAAATTTGGTATCCGCACTCCTGTTAGATCTCACTATAAAACGTATATCTCAGAATTTCGCCTAACTCCCTTCCGCCCCCACAAAAAACGAAAATCTGTTGCATCCACAATATTGCACATTCGAGAAAACTAAAAACGCAGAATCATAGATAATGACTATATCTATCAGATTGCTAAATCTGGATCAGATCGGATCATTTTTGTAGCCAAAAGCAAGAAATCAATTTGCAGTGGCCACGCAGCGCCCGACGTCACGCTCAGACTGATTTTCTGTCTCTCTCGCACGCATTTTTTGTCGTGTCGTTTAATATTAGCTGCGTCTGCCGGAGGAGAGCCATACTGACTTAGTATCGGGTATAACTGTAGAGTTGCGGTGTACGCAGCAACTCACAACGTTCCCCCTCATTGTATTTATACCCGATAATCAAAATGAGTATTGGCCCACGCGCCTAGTGCTCAAAGACTATAAGAGCTAGAGCAACCAAATTTGGTATCCACACTCCTAACATATCGGACCGAGACGAGTTTGTTTCAAAATTTCGCCACAACCCCTTCCGCCCCCGCAAAGGACGAAAATCTGGGGATATTCACAAATATCAGAGACTATTACGGCTAGAGTAACCAAATTTGGTATCCGCACTCCTGTTAGATTTTACTATAAAACGTGTATCTCAAAATTTCGCCCCACCCCCTTCCGCCCACACAAAGGACGAAAATCTGTTGCATCCACAATATTGCACATTCGAGAAAACTAAAAACGCAGAATCATAGATAATGACCATATCTATCAGATTGCTGAATCTGGATCAGATCAGATTATTTTTATAGCCAATAGGAACAAATCAATTTGCAGTGGCTACGCAGCGCCCGACGTCACGCTCAGACTGATTTTCTGTCTCTCTCGCACGCACTCTTTGTCGTGTCGTTTAATATTAGCGGCGTCTGCCGTAGGAGAGCCCTACTGACTTAGTATCGGGTATAACCGTAGAGTTGCGGTGCCCGCAGCAACTCACAACGTTCCCCCTCGTTATACCCGATACTCAAAATGAGTATTGGGGTATATATTAGATTTGTGGTAAAAGTGGATGTGTGTAACGTCCAGAAGGAATCGTTTCCGACCCCATAAAGTATATATATTCTTGATCAGCATCAATAGCCGAGTCGATTGAGCCCTGTCTGTCTGTCCGTCTGTCCGTCCGTCCGTCCGTCCGTCCGTCCGTCCGTCCGTCCCCTTCAGCGCCTAGTGCTCAAAGACTATAAGAGCTAGAGTAACGATGTTTTGGATCCAGACTTCTGTGATATGTCACTGCTACAAAAATATTTCAAAACTTTGCCCCGCCCACTTCCGCCCCCACAAGGGACGAAAATTTGTGGCATCCACAATTTTAAAGATATGAGAAAACCAAAAACGTAGAATTGTAGAGAATGACCATATCTTTAAGACTGCGGAATCTGAATTGGATCTTATTATACCCGATACTCAAAATTAGTATTGGGGTATATTAGATTTGTGGTAAAAGTGGATGTGTGTAACGTCCAGAAGGAATCGTTTCCGACCCCATAAAGTATATATATTCTTAATCAGCATCAATAGCCGAGTCTATTGAGCCCTGTCTGTCTGTCTGCCTGTCCGTCTGTCCGTCTGTCCGTCCGTCCGTCTGTCCGTCCCCTTCAGCGCATAGTGCTCAAAGACTATAAGAGCTAGAGCAACGATGTTTTGGATCCAGACTTCTGTGATATGTCACTGCTACAAATATATTTCAAAACTTCGCCACGCCCACTTCCGCCCCCACAAAGGACGAAAATCTGTGGCATTCACAATTTTAAAGATATGAGAAAACCAAAAACGTAGAATTGTAGAGAATAGTCTTTAAGACTGCGGAATCTGAATTGGATCGTATTATTATTATAGCCAGCATCAAGAAAACAATTTCATTTTTTCTCGCCCTGTCTCTCTCTAACACACACGTAGCATAGGCGGATTTGCTTAGAGTAAAACATTAGCGCCTAGACCTCAGAGACTATAAAAGCTAGAGCAACCAAATTTGGTATCCACACTCCTGTGATATCGGACCTTGACCGTTTCGTGTCCAAATTTCGCCACACCCCCTTCCGCCCCCGCAAAGGACGAAAATCTGGGGCGTCCACAAATCTCAGAGACTATTAAGGCTAGAGTAACCAAATTTGGTATCCGCACTTCTGTTAGATCTCACTATAAAACGTATATCTCAGAATTTCGCCTCACCCCCTTCCGGCCCCACAAAGAAGGAAAATCTGTTGCATGCACAATATTGCACATTCGAGAAAACTAAAAACGCAGAATCATAGATAATGACCATATATATCAGAATCTGGATCAGATCGGATCACTTGTGTAGCCAAAAGCAAGAAATCAATTTTCAGTGGCTACGCAGCGCCCGACGTCACGCTCAGACTGATTTTCTGTCTCTCTCGCACGCACTCTTTGTCGTGTGGTTCAATATTAGCGGCGTCTGCCGCAGGAGAGCCATACTGACTTAGTATCGGGTATAACTGTAGAGTTGCGGTGTCCGCAGCAACTCACAACGTTCCACCTCGTTATACCCGATACTCAAAATGAGTATTGGGGTATATTAGATTTGTGGTAAAAGTGGATGTGTGTAACGTCCAGAAGGAAAATACAAAAATATTTCAAAACTTCGCCCCGCCCACTTCCGCCCCCACAAAGGATGAAAATCTGTGGCATCCACAATTTAAAAGATATGAGAAAACCAAAAACGTAGAATTGTAGAGAATGACCATATCTTTAAGACTGCGGAATCTGAGTTGGATCTTATTATTATTATAGCCAGCATCAAGAAAACAATTTCATTTTTTCTCGCCCTGTCTCTCTCTAACACACACGTAGCATAGCCGGCTTTGCTTAGAGTAAAACATTAGCGCCTAGATCTCAGAGACTACAAAAGCTAGAGCAACCAAATTTGGTATCCACACTCCTAACATATCGGACCGAGACGAGTTTGTTTCAAAATTTCGCCACAACCCTTCCGCCCCGCAAAGGACGAAAATCTGGGGATATTCACAAATCTCAGAGACTATTAACGCTAGAGTAACCAAATTTGGTATCCGCACTCCTGTTAGATCTCACTATAAAACGTATATCTCAAAGTTTCACCCCACCCCCTTCCGCCTATACAAAAGACGAAAATCTGTTGCATGCACAATATTGCAGATTCGAGAAAACTAAAAACGCAGAATCATAGATTATAACCATATCTATCAGATTGCTGAATCTGGATCAGATCAGATCATTTTTATAGCCAAAAGCAACAAATCAATTTGCACTGGCTACGCAGCGAATGACGTGATGCTCAGACTAATTTTCTGTCTCTCTCGCACGCACTCTTTGTCGTGTCGTTAAATATTAGCGGCGTCTGCCGCAGGAGAACCATACTGACTTAGTATCGGGTATAACCGTAGATTTGCGGTGTCCGCAGCAACTCACAACGTTCCCCTCGTTTTTTTATACCCGATACTCAAAATGAGTATTGGGGTATATTAGATTTGTGGTAAAAGTGGATGTGTGTAACGTCCAGAAGGAATCGTTTCCGACCCCATAAAGTATATATATGCTTGATCAGCATCAATAGCCGAGTCGATTGAGCCCTGTCTGTCTGTCCGTCCGTCCGTCCGTCCGTCTGTCCGTCTGTCCGTCTGTCCGTCCCCTTCAGCGCATAGTGCTCAAAGACTATAGGAGCTAGAGCAACGATGTTTTGGATCCAGACTTCTGTGATATGTCACTGCTACAAAAATATTTCAAAACTTCGCCCCGCCCACTTCCGCCCCCACAAGGGACGAAAATCTGTGGCATCCACAATTTTAAAGATATGAGAAAACCAAAAACGTAGAATTGTAGAGAATGACCATATCTTTAAGACTGCGGAATCTGAATTGGGTCGTATTATTATTATAGCCAGCATCAAGAAAACAATTTCATTTTTTCTCGCCCTGTCTCTCTCTAACACACACGTAGCATAGGCGGCTTTGCTTAGAGTAAAACATTAGCGCCTAGATCTCAGAGACTACAAAAGCTAGAGCAACCAAATTTGGTATCCACACTCCTAACATATCGGACCGAGACGAGTTTGTTTCAAAATTTCGCCACAACCCCTTCCGCCCCCGCAAAGGACGAAAATCTGGGATATTCACAAATCTCAGAGACTATTAAGGCTAGAGTAATCAAATTTGGTATCCGCACTCCTGTTAGATCTTACTATAAAACGTGTATCTCAGAATTTCGCCCCACCCCTTCCGCCCACACAAAGATTTTCTGTCTCTCTCGCACGCACTCTTTGTCGTGTCGTTTAATAGTAGCGGCGTCTGCCGGAGGAGAGCCATACTGACTTAGTATCGGGTATAACTGTAGAGTTGCGGTGTCCGCAGCAACTCACAACGTTCCCCCTCGTTATTATTATAGCCAGCATCAAGAAAACAATTTCATTTTTTCTCGCCCTGTCTCTCTCTAACACACACGTAGCATAGGCGGCTTTGCTTAGAGTAAAACATTAGCGCCTAGATCTCAGAGACTACAAAAGCTAGAGCAACCAAATTTGGTATCCACACTCCTAATATATCGGACCGAGACGAGTTTGTTTCAAAATTTCGCCACACCCCCTTCCGCCCCCGCAAAGGACGAAAATCTGGGGATATTCAAAAATATCAGAGACTATTAAGGCTAGAGTAACCAAATTTGGTATCCGCACTCCTGTTAGATCTCACTATAAAACGTATATCTCAGAATTTCGCCCCACTCCCTTCCGCCCCCACAAAAGACGAAAATCTGTTGCATCCACAATATTGCACATTCGAGAAAACTAAAAACGCAGAATCATAGATAATGACTATATCTATCAGATTGCTAAATCTGGATCAGATCGGATCATTTTTGTAGCCAAAAGCAAGAAATCAATTTGCAGTGGCACGCAGCGCCCGACGTCACGCTCAGACTGATTTTCTGTCTCTCTCGCACGCATTTTTTGTCGTGTCGTTTAATATTAGCTGCGTCTGCCGGAGGAGAGCCATACTGACTTAGTATCGGGTATAACTGTAGAGTTGCGGTGTACGCAGCGACTCACAACGTTCCCCCTCATTGTATTTATACCCGATAATCAAAATGAGTATTGGCCCACGCGCCTAGTGCTCAAAGACTATAAGAGCTAGAGCAACGATGTTTTGGATCCAGACTTCTGTGATATGTCACTGCTACAAAAATATTTCAAAACTTCGGCCCGCCCACTTCCGCCCCCACAAAGGACGAAAATCTGTGGCATCCACAATTTTAAAGATATGAGAAAACCGAAAACGTTGAATTGTAGAGAATGACCATATCTTTAAGACTGCGGAATCTGAGTTGGATCTTATTATTATTATAGCCAGCATCAAAAAAACAATTTCATTTTTTCTCGCCCTGTCTCTCTCTAACACACACGAAGCATAGGCGGCTTTGCTTAGAGTAAAACATTAGCGCCTAGCTCTCAGAGACTACAAAAGCTAGAGTAACCAAATTTGGTATCCACACTCCTAACATATCGGACCGAGACGAGTTTGTTTCAAAATTTCGCCACAACCCCTTCCGCCCCCGCAAAGGACGAAAATCTGGGGATATTCACAAATATCAGAGACTATTACGGCTAGAGTAACCAAATTTGGTATCCGCACTCCTGTTAGATTTTACTATAAAACGTGTATCTCAAAATTTCGCCCCACCCCCTTCCGCCCACACAAAGGACGAAAATCTGTTGCATCCACAATATTGCACATTCGAGAAAACTAAAAACGCAGAATCATAGATAATGACCATATCTATCAGATTGCTGAATCTGGATCAGATCAGATTATTTTTATAGCCAATAGGAACAAATCAATTTGCAGTGGCTACGCAGCGCCCGACGTCACGCTCAGACTGATTTTCTGTCTCTCTCGCACGCACTCTTTGTCGTGTCGTTTAATATTAGCGGCGTCTGCCGTAGGAGAGCCCTACTGACTTAGTATCGGGTATAACCGTAGAGTTGCGGTGCCCGCAGCAACTCACAACGTTCCCCCTCGTTATACCCGATACTCAAAATGAGTATTGGGGTATATTAGATTTGTGGTAAAAGTGGATGTGTGTAACGTCCAGAAGGAATCGTTTCCGACCCCATAAAGTATATATATTCTTGATCAGCATCAATAGCCGAGTCGATTGAGCCCTGTCTGTCTGTCCGTCTGTCCGTCCGTCCGTCCGTCCGTCCGTCCGTCCAAAGGACGGAAATCTGGGGCATCCACAAATCTCAGAGACTATTAAGGCTAGAGTAACCAAATTTGGTATCCGCACTTCTGTTAGATCTCACTATAAAACGTGTATCTCAGAATTTCGCCCCACCCCCTTCCGCCACCACAAAAAACGAAAATCTGTTGCATCCACAATATTGCACATTCGAGAAAACTAAAAACGCAGAATCATAGATTACGACCATATCTATCAGATTGCTGAATCAGGATCAGATCAGATCATTTTTATAGCCAAAAGGAACAAATCAATTTGCACTGGCTACGCACTGACGTGACGCTCAGACTGATTTTCTGTCTCTCTCGCACGCACTCTTTGTCGTGTCGTTTAATTTTAGCGGCGTCTGCCGCAGGAGAACCATACTGACTTAGTATCGGGTATAACCGTAGATTTGCGGTGTCCGCAGCAACTCACAACGTTCCCCTCGTTTTTTTATACCCGATACTCAAAATGAGTATTGGGGTATATTAGATTTGTGGTAAAAGTGGATGTGTGTAACGTCCAGAAGGAATCGTTTCCGACCCCATAAAGTATATATATGCTTGATCAGCATCAATAGCCGAGTCGATTGAGCCCTGTCTGTCCGTCCCCTTCAGCGCCTAGTGCTCAAAGACTATAAGAGCTAGAGTAACGATGTTTTGGATCCAGACTTCTGTGATATGTCACTGCTACAAAAATATTTCAAAACTTTCCCCGCCCACTTCCGCCCCCACAAAGGACGAAAATCTGTGGCATCCACATTTTTAAAGATACGATAAAACTAAAAATGCAGAATCGTAGAGGATGACTATATGTTCTAGAGTGTAAAATCTCAATCAGATCGTATAATTATTATAGCCAGAATCAAGAAAACAATTTCATTCTTTCTCGCTCTGTCTCTCTCTAACACACAGGTTTCATGGTCGGCTTTGCCAATTGCAAAATATGAGTTCAAGGATCTCAGATCCTATAAGAGCCAGAGCAACCAAATTTGGTATCCACACTCCTGTGATATCTGACCTTGACCGTTTCGTGTCCAAATTTCGCCACACCCCCTTCCGCCCACGCAAAGGACGAAAATCTGGGGCATCCACAAATCTCAGAGACTATTAAGGCTAGAGTAACCAAATTTAGTATCCGCACTCCCGTTAGATCTCACTATAAAACGTATATCTCAGAATTTCGCCCCACCCCCTTCCGCCACCACAAAGAACGAAAATCTGTTGCATCCACAATATTGCACATTCGAGAAAACTAAAAACGCAGAATCATAGATAATGACTATATCTATCAGATTGCTAAATCTGGATCAGATCGGATCATTTTTGTAGCCAAAAGCAAGAATTTGCAGTGGCTACGCAGCGCCCGACGTCACGCTCAGACTGATTTTCTGTCTCTCTCGCACGCACTCTTTGTCGTGTGGTTCAATATTAGCGGCGTCTGCCGCAGGAGAGCCATACTGACTTAGTATCGGGTATAACTGTAGAGTTGCGGTGTACGCAGCAACTCACAACATTCCCCCTCGTTGTATTTATACCCGATAATCAAAATGAGTATTGGGGTATATTAGATTTGTGGTAAAAGTGGATGTGTGTAACGTCCAGAAGGAATCGTTTCCGACCCCATAAAGTATATATATTCTTGATCAGCATCAATAGCCGAGTCGATAGAGCCCTGTCTGTCTGTCCGTCCGTCCGTCCGTCCGTCCGTCCGTCCGTCCGTCCGTCTGTCCGTCCCCTTCAGCGCCTAGTGCTCAAAGACTATAAGATCTAGAGCAACGATGTTTTGGATCCAGACTTCTGTGATATGTCACTGCTACAAAAATATTTCAAAACTTCGCCCCGCCCACTTCCGCCCCCACAAAGGACGAAAATCTGTGGCATCCACAATTTTAAAGATATGAGAAAACCAAAAACGTAGAATTGTACAGAATGACCATATCTTTAAGACTGCGGAATCTGAGTTGGATCTTATTATTATTATAGCCAGCATCAAGAAAACAATTTCATTTTTTCTCGCCCTGTCTCTCTCTAACACCCACGTAGCATAGGCGGCTTTGCTTAGAGTAAAACATTAGCGCCTAGATCTCAGAGACTACAAAAGCTAGAGCAACCAAATTTGGTATCCACACTCCTAACATATCGGACCGAGACGAGTTTGTTTCAAAATTTCGCCACAACCCCTTCCGACCACGCAAAGGACGAAAATCTGGGGATATTCACAAATCTCAGAGACTATTAAGGCTAGAGTAATCAAATTTGGTATCCGCACTCCTGTTAGATCTTACTATAAAACGTGTATCTCAAAATTTCGCCACAACCCCTTCCGCCCCCGCAAAGGACGAAAATCTGGGGATATTCACAAATCTCAGAGACTATTAACGCTAGAGTAACCAAATTTGGTATCCGCACTCCTGTTAGATCTCACTATAAAACGTATATCTCAAAATTTCACCCCACCCCCTTCCGCCTATACAAAAGACGAAAATCTGTTGCATGCACAATATTGCAGATCCGAGAAAACTAAAAACGCAGAATCATAGATTACGACCATATCTATCAGATTGCTGAATCAGGATCAGATCAGATCATTTTTATAGCCAAAAGGAACAAATCAATTTGCACTGGCTACGCACTGACGTGACGCTCAGACTGATTTTCTGTCTCTCTCGCACGCACTCTTTGTCGTGTCGTTTAATATTAGCGGCGTCTGCCGCAGGAGAACCATACTGACTTAGTATCGGGTATAACCGTAGATTTGCGGTGTCCGCAGCAACTCACAACGTTCCCTCGTTTTTTTATACCCGATACTCAAAATGAGTATTGGGGTATATTAGATTTGTGGTAAAAGTGGATGTGTGTAACGTCCAGAAGGAATCGTTTCCGACCCCATAAAGTATATATATGCTTGATCAGCATCAATAGCCGAGTCGATTGAGCCCTGTCTGTCTGTCCGTCCGTCCGTCCGTCCGTCTGTCCGTCTGTCCGTCCCCTTCAGCGCATAGTGCTCAAAGACTATAAGAGCTAGAACAACGATGTTTTGGATCCAGACTTCTGACCATATCTATCAGATTGCTGAATCTGGATCAGATCAGATCATTTTTATAGCCAATAGGAACAAATCAATTTGCAGTGGCTACGCAGAGCCCGACGTCACGCTCAGACTGATTTTCTGTCTCTCTCGCACGCACTCTTTGTCGTGTCGTTTAATATTAGCGGCATCTGCCGTAGGAGAGCCCTACTGACTTAGTATCGGGTATAACCGTAGAGTTGCGGTGCCCGCAGCAACTCACAACGTTCCCCTCGTTGTATTTATACCCGATAATCAAAATGAGTATTGGGGTATATTAGATATGTGGTAAAAGTGGATGTGTGTAACGTCCAGAAGGAATCGTTTCCGACCCCATAAAGTATATATATTCTTCATCAGCATCAATAGCCGAGTCGATAGAGCCCTGTCTGTCTGTCCGTCCCCTTCAGCGCCTAGTGCTCAAAGACTATAAGAGCTAGAGCAACGATGTTTTGGATCCAGACTTCTGTGTCACTGCTACAAAAATATTTTAAAACTTCGCCCCGCCCACTTCCGCCCCCACAAAGGACGAAAATCTGTGGCATCCACAATTTTAAAGATATGAGAAAACCAAAAACGTAGAATTGTACAGAATGACCATATCTTTAAGACTGCGGAATCTGAGTTGGATCTTATTATTATTATAGCCAGCATCAAGAAAACAATTTCAGTTTTTCTCGCCCTTTCTCTCTCTAACACACACGTAGCATAGGCGGCTTTGCTTAGAGTAAAACATTAGCGCCTAGATCTCAGAGACTACAAAAGCTAGAGCAACCAAATTTGGTATCCACACTCCTAACATATCGGACCGAGACGAGTTTGTTTCAAAATTTCGCCACAACCCCTTCCGACCCCGCAAAGGACGAAAATCTGGGGATATTCACAAATCTCAGAGACTATTAAGGCTAGAGTAATCAAATTTGGTATCCGCACTCCTGTTAGATCTTACTATAAAACGTGTATCTCAAAATTTCGCCACAACCCCTTCCGCCCCCGCAAAGGACGAAAATCTGGGGATATTCACAAATCTCAGAGACTATTAACGCTAGAGTAACCAAATTTGGTATCCGCACTCCTGTTAGATCTCACTATAAAACGTATATCTCAAAATTTCACCCCACCCCCTTCCGCCTATACAAAAGACGAAAATCTGTTGCATGCACAATATTGCAGATCCGAGAAAACTAAAAACGCAGAATCATAGATTACGACCATATCTATCAGATTGCTGAATCAGGATCAGATCAGATCATTTTTATAGCCAAAAGGAACAAATCAATTTGCACTGGCTACGCACTGACGTGACGCTCAGACTGATTTTCTGTCTCTCTCGCACGCACTCTTTGTCGTGTCGTTTAATATTAGCGGCGTCTGCCGCAGGAGAACCATACTGACTTAGTATCGGGTATAACCGTAGATTTGCGGTGTCCGCAGCAACTCACAACGTTCCCCTCGTTTTTTTATACCCGATACTCAAAATGAGTATTGGGGTATATTAGATTTGTGGTAAAAGTGGATGTGTGTAACGTCCAGAAGGAATCGTTTCCGACCCCATAAAGTATATATATGCTTGATCAGCATCAATAGCCGAGTCGATTGAGCCCTGTCTGTCTGTCCGTCCGTCCGTCCGTCCGTCTGTCCGTCTGTCCGTCCCCTTCAGCGCATAGTGCTCAAAGACTATAAGAGCTAGAGCAACGATGTTTTGGATCCAGACTTCTGACCATATCTATCAGATTGCTGAATCTGGATCAGATCAGATCATTTTTATAGCCAATAGGAACAAATCAATTTGCAGTGGCTACGCAGCGCCCGACGTCACGCTCAGACTGATTTTCTGTCTCTCTCGCACGCACTCTTTGTCGTGTCGTTTAATATTAGCGGCGTCTGCCGTAGGAGAGCCCTACTGACTTAGTATCGGGTATAACCGTAGAGTTGCGGTGCCCGCAGCAACTCACAACGTTCCCCCTCGTTGTATTTATACCCGATAATCAAAATGAGTATTGGGGTATATTAGATTTGTGGTAAAAGTGGATGTGTGTAACGTCCAGAAGGAATCGTTTCCGACCCCATAAAGTATATATATTCTTGATCAGCATCAATAGCCGAGTCGATAGAGCCCTGTCTGTCTGTCCGTCCGTCCGTCCGTCCGTCCGTCCGTCCGTCCGTCCGTCCGTCTGTCCGTCTGTCCGTCCCCTTCAGCGCCTAGTGCTCAAAGACTATAAGAGCTAGAGCAACGATGTTTTGGATCCAGACTTCTGTGATATGTCTACAAAAATATTTCAAAACTTTGCCCAGCCCACTTCCGCCCCCACAAAGGGCGAAAATCAGTGGCATCCACAATTTTAAAGATACGAGAAAACCAAAAACGCAGAATCGTAGAGAATTACCATATCTTTTAGACTGCAGAACTGCAGATTGCTGAATTGGATCGTTTTATTATTATAGCCAGCATCAAGAAAACAATTTCATTTTTTCTCGCCCTATCTCTCTCTAACACGCACGTAGCATACGCGGCTTTGCTTAGAGTAAAACATTATTTATTCATTTATTTATTAAATTAACAAATTATCTGTTAATAATGGTACTTAGTTATTAAAGGCGGAAAAAGATAAGTTAAAAGTTAGCTAAATTTAAATGATTAGAAATATTGCATGCAATTAGTTTAAGAGACAGTTCAGGGGATAGGGTTTGACAGAGGGAGTTATAATTATGGCATAAAACCCTAAAAGGTTCATGATCAGCATAATTAGGCCTACATATGGGTAGACGGATAGGCCCAAAAGTACGGGTAGGTCTGGATGGAACGGCCAAGTCAATCTGACCCAAGAGAGTTTGGGAGTCAACAGTCCCAAGAAGGAGCTTGTGCACGAACATTACGCCATTGCATATTCTGCGATGGTGCAACGACGGCAGGTCAATAAGATTTAGCCTAGACCGGTAGGGTGGCAAGATTCTACCCGAGTCCCAGTTAAACTTCCGAAGGGCAAAAATTAAAAATTGCTTTTGCACGGATTCAATAACAGCCTGTTGCTCTTTATACTGCGGGCTCCACACACAAGAACAATACTCCAATATAGGACGTACTAACGAGATGTTCAGTTGTTTCGTAACGTACGGGTCGTCAAACTCCTTGGACCACCGCTTGATGAACGCTAAAACACCCCTAGCTTTATTTACAGTTGCAGCTATATGGGTGTTGAAACACATCTTATGATCAAAAAGGACTCCGAGGTCATTTGAACTCGAAATTCGCTCAAGGACATGATTTCCTAGAACATATGAGACAAAATGAGGAGCGCGACGGTAAAATGTCATAAGTTTGCATTTGGAAAGGTTCAGAAAAAGAAGATTAGTTGAACACCACAATAGTAGTTCACTTAGATCAAGTTGAAGGCGTGTGTGCAAATACCAATCAGAGTAAGAAAGACAGATTTTGACATCATCAGCATACATTAGTGTAGTAGAGTATGTTATAACTTCAGGAAGGTCGTTCACAAATAAAATAAACAGAAGCGGGCCCAGATGACTTCCCTGTGGCACACCTGAAGTAACATTAACAGTATTTAACAACACGTTAGAAAACAAAACACGTTGAGTACGGTTAGAGAGGTAGGACAAAATCCAATCTAGAAGATTCGTTGGGAACCCTAATAAAGAGAGCTTTTGAATAAGCAGAGCATGGTTCACAGAATCGAATGCCTTGCTGAAGTCCGTAAAAACTACATCCGTCTGCAAACCAATTTGAAAACCCCGGTGGATTAGGTTAGAAAACTCAAGGGTTAGTCGATGTTGAACGATGTCTGAAAAAACCGTGTTGCGACGGAGATATCAAGCTGCAACAAAGATGTTGCAGTTGCCGGGTGACCAGGAACTCAAGAAGCTTCGGGATGGCGGAAAGCTTTGCGATACCACGATAGTTTTCAATGTTTGATCTTGAACCTTTTTTGTGAAGCGGAATGATGTAGGACTCATTCCAAATTACTGGGAGACAAGACTGTTCCAAGGAGAGGTTGAAGAGAAAGGTCAAGGGTTTGCAAAGGGACTGGGCACAGTGTTTTAAGATGCAACTTGGTACCTTATCTGGACCCGCAGAAAACGTTATGTCCATAGATGACAAACCTTCCAGAACAACGCTTTCCTCGAAAAAGGGCAGAAAAATGCTGTTAGCTTGAGGTAGCTGGTACGGATACGGAGTGGATGCGTTGTAAATATGAGACGAGTACGTTGTTTGGAAAAAGTTAGCGAATAAATTTGCAATACCAACAGCAGAAGCGTCTGTTTTGTTCTGGTAATGAAGGGACGGAGGAAAAACGTTTGATTTGCGCTTAGAATTAACGAACGAATAGAATTTTTTAGGATCACTACGAAAGTTACTACTACATTGTGAAAGGTAATGATTATAACACTGACTATTGACGGCAAGGAACAGAGAGCGAGCGGAGGAGTATAGAGCTAAGGCCAACGTGGAGCCCGACTTCTGGTACTTTTTATAGAGCCGGGATTTATTATTTTTTAAGTATGACAAATACTTGGAGAACCAGGGAGGCTTGGACGATACAGGTACAGTGATATCTGGAACAAACGTATTAAGGGCGGAGTAAATAGAACTATAAAACGAGTTAACAGTTGCATCTATGTTCGGTAATGAATAAAGAAACGACCAATCAACACGCTAGAGATGTAGATCTAAATCAATAAAGTTTGTTTTGCGAAAACACTTTATGTGACAAGGAGCCATGGAACTGTCAGCACCTCCAGATTGTGTACACTCCAGTGATATCAATAAAGTTGGATGGTAAGGATCTTCAGGGAGAGATATTGGGCTTGCTCTAGATACAGTAGCAAGAGAACCATCGTTAACAAAAACGAGGTCAAGAAGTCTGTCCCTAATGTTTTTAACGGCATTAATTTGGACAAGGGAAATATCCGTTAGCCCATTGATAAAGTCATTATGGAAATTGGGAAACAACAGGTTAGCGTCATTACAAGGCATCCAAGAAAGAAATGGGAGGTAAAAGTCCCCTGTTCGGGCCAGCCGCTGAAGAATAACCGTAAATTTAACATTATTATTGTATGAGCAGAGAGAGCCGCCTATGTTGTAAAACGTTGACGTTCTGCAGAGCTGCTGCGCTCTCCCGCTAAAGGGGCTCTCTGCCGCCGCCACTTCGGCAACTACTTTGATCTGCTGCCGCCACTTCGGCAATCACTTTGATCTAACGCCGTCGTCTATAGTTTAGTTCTATGCTAACCCCTCTGCGCATTGATTGCATATCGATCTCGCATAAGGTTTATCTGGCAATAGCAAACAATCGGCTCCCGCTAAGCCACCAAGATTAAATACGAATTATAAAGTTTAACCCGAAATCTCTTTTCATTTTTGAAACACATAGGTGCCAAAAAAGCTTGGCATCTCAAACATTGGTGACCCCCCGACGTGATATAAAACCATTGCTTAATCGCGTTCCGTTAAAACACTTATTATTTATACAATATTTTGTTGTTGGGTAGTTTAACTACCAACAAATACATTTGGGTGCACGTTGAAAAACAGTTTAAAGTGCAAATTCAGTGAGAGTGCGGCTGGAATATTTATAGACAAATTCCGGTACTTTAAGCGTCGAATCTCTCATTCTCTGCGCAGCTGCAGCCGCGGTTCTTGACTATTCGTGTCTTGCATTCTCGCTCTCGCGTCTATACATCGTCGCTTAAGCGGTATTTCATTTTCCGTTGTTGTGTCGAATTGCACAACGGTTAACATGGACAACGATCCGAATACAGGCGCGGGCGGAAATATTGTGGTGGCTGATTCCAGACTGAGTCTGTATAACCGTAAAAGTCAGTCATTATATGATCGATTGCACAGGCTTGGCGAATCCTTCGCGGGGAATAAAATCGATAAGCTGACCGCCGCGGAAGTCGAGGTGCGCCTTGATATGTTGGCAGAAATTCGAGAGGAATTTAATAAGGCCCATAATGAGTTGGAGGCTCTCGATCAAAGCGAGATTGGGAGTGAGCTGCGCGAAATCTTCGATACTCTTTTCATATCGTTGAAAGCTGAGTTGCTGGCTGCTGTTGAAGTAAGCCAGTCACACGCCGCTGCCCATTCTACGACTCTGCCAAGCCATTCCGGACATAGTACCATCATCATGGCTCACAAGCAGCGACTTCCTGAGGTGCCTAAATTTTCTGGTGGATACGTCGAGTTCTCGGATTTTATGGCAATGTTCAAATCGGATCTCAGTGACATCGAGAGATTCCAGCACCTTCGCTCTTGCCTCGCTGATGCGGCTTTGGATTCGGTTTGATCGTTAGAGCTCTCCAGTGCCAATTATCGTGCGGCTCTGGATATACATAATAAACGCTTTAATAACAAAAGACTTGTTTTCCAGGCACACATCAAGAAGATTCTTGGGCTAAAGAGGGTAGACTCGCCTTCTGCTAAAAGGCTTCGGGAGTTTTCGGATGCAGTCAATTTACACATGCGAGCGTTGCAGACATTGGGAACTGCTGAGGAGATTTCAGGATTCATGGTCAACAACATGCTGCTGCAGAAGTTGGATTCGAAGACGCAAACCAAATGGGAGGAGCACACATCGTCGGATGCTATACCTACCGCAGAGGAATTCTTCGAATTCTTGCAGCAACGCTGCCAGAAAATGGAGCGGTTGGAATATGCTACAGCGACACACGCTAGTAGCGATCAGGTGGGAAAAAACCATTCCTATACGCAGGTTAAGAAAAAGTTTTTAGCTTCCAACTCTTCCACCGACCCGTCTGTATGCGTCTTTTGCCACTCAGCGGGCCATGGAATATACTCGTGCAAGATATTCGGAAATCTCTCACCGTTGATGCGCCACAAAGAAGTGAAGAAGCTTTCCCTATGCTTCAATTGTCTAAAGCCGGCGCACCGGACCCGCGCATGCAATAGTGGAAAATGTCGAGTATGCGGCGGTAGGCATCATAGTTTGTTGCACTTCGATAGTATACAGCCCACAACACAAGGCTGCCCAGGTATTACTCCTCCCGATCTGGCCGTTCAACCGGACACTCTTTCCGTTGCTCAAAATTCTGCTAGCAGCTCGTCTCTACCTTCGTCTACCTCTCTTGCTGCCCAAGGTCTTCACTCTGATGTCGTGCTTCTGGCTACAGCCGTGGTTCTCGTAAAGAATCGGTCTGGCGTTTTAGTTCCTTGTCGTGCCATCTTAGATTCAGGATCGCAGCTGCATCTCGTCACATCCAGGTTCGCCCAGCAGCTTCAGCTTAGGAGAACTCAATCGTCTGCACTTGTGTCTGGGCTGGGCGATACCAGCGTTTCTACTGAGGGATCCACCATAAGCATTTGTATGCATTCTCGCACCTCTGCTTACACAACTACACTTACTGCTCTCATCGCCCCCACGATTACCGATTCTCAACCAAGTATGACAGTAAATGTATCCGATTGGCGTATTCCATCTAACATTCAGCTCGCTGATCCTGCAATTTTTAATCCTCAACGGGTTGATCTTCTCATTGGTGCGAGCGTTTTTTATGATCTCCTCTGCGTAGGGCAAATCAAACTCACCGATGGACTGCCTCTTCTGCAGAAGACCCGGCTTGGGTGGATCGTGTCTGGCGGTGGACAGAAGGTATCAAGCTCGGCGCTTTTGGCTACGCACAATTGTCCAGATTCGATAGCTGAGATGGAAGCAAGGTTGGATTAAACTCTTCGTATGTTTTGGAAAGTCGAGAATTGTGTGGAGGCTGGTTTGAATACCAAAGAAGAAGACGATTGTGAAGCACATTTCGTAAGCCACCTTTCACGGTTGCCATCCGGGGAGTATGCAGTTCGTCTGCCGCTAAATAACAATACTGATAGTTTAGGAGAATCTTATGCTCAAGCTTATCGACGGTTCATTAGTCTGGAGCGAAAACTGGAGCGTAATCCTACACTCAAGGAGCGGTATTTCGCCTTTATGAGGGAGTACATTGATTTGCATCATATGCACCAAGTCAACCCTGATTCCCGTAGTCTCTGCAAATATTTCTTGCCTCATCACTGTGTCCTAAAGGAGGACAGTACGACGACAAAACTCCGTGTCGTTTTCGACGGATCCGCAGCTACATCAACTGGATATTCTCTAAATGATGTGATGATGACAGGCCCTGTTATTCAGCCTGCATTGCTTAACATATTGATTCGCTTTCGAACATATCCAGTCGCTCTCACTGGGGACATTTTTAAAATGTACCGCTGCGTACGAGTGTCTCCACCCGACAATTTGTATCAGTGCATCCTATGGCGAGATTCCATCGAGTCCGAGGTTCAAGTCTACACATTAGACACCGTCACATACGGGACAAGGGCTGCATCATTTTTAGCGGTCCGCGCAATGCACCAGCTGGCCATCGACGAGGGTGAGTCCTACCCTCTTGGCTCAGCTGCTCTGCGGCAGGAGTTTTACGTGGATGACCTTATTTCGGGCGGTAATTCGGTCGCACAGGTCATGGACAAGATGCACCAAACATCAGCTTTACTGTCCCGTGGTAATTTTAGACTTAGGAAATGGTGCTCCAGTCACCAGGAAGTACTTGAGGGAACCCCTGAAGATGACATAGAGAAGTTCCCAAAGTTTAATGATGGAAGCGACATTGCCAAAACACTCGGCTTAGCGTGGGACCCTGCTTCGGATCAGCTGCTTTTTGCCTTGTCCGCACTGGACACAAACTCAGAGCCATCAAAGCGGTCGGTTTTATCTACGATTGCGCGGTTCTACGACCCTCTTGGATTGATAAATCCAGTCATTGTCAGGTGCAAAATCTTCCTTCAGCAGCTTTGGAGAGAAAATTTGGATTGGGATGAAAGCCTACCCTCAGCGTTGCATTCAACTTGGATGGACTTGAGAAATAGTTTGGCAAGCATTTCTCGGACCTCATTTCCTCGCTTGGTTCTTCGTTCTAGTGTGGCTAGTGTGGAAGTTCACGGATTCTGTGATGCCAGCTTAGAAGCATATGGCGCTTTCGTGTATGTCGTGTCCAGGGAAGCCCAGTCTTTGAGCCACGTTTTGTGCTCAAAGTCGCGAGTGGCGCCGCTAAAGACTATATCGATTCCTAAGCTGGAATTAAGTGGAGCCCATTTGCTTGCGAAAATCATGCAGAATGTAAAGGACATGGGAATCTTTACAGGTCGGTTCTATTGCTGGTCGGATTCGTCAACAGCATTATCTTGGATTAGGGACGAGCCAGCTAAATTTCAAGTTTTCGTGGCAAATCGAGTGGCATCAATTCAGGAGTTGACGGCAGCCATGGAATGGCGCTATGTTCCCACATCTTTAAATCCTGCTGATATTCTCTCGAGAGGCTCGCTTCCCAGGCTTTTGCTAGGCTCCAAGGATAAGTGGCCTGTATCTCCATCTAACAACATAGCAACTTTGGAGCTTCGCAAGAGAGGATTGCTAATCACGTCTCCACATGCCGATCTCACGTCCGGATGCAAATTTGCGAATTCATTCTTTCGCATGCAGCGCACATTCGCCTACATGCATAAATTTATACATCGTCTTAGGCATCCAGGACTCACCGTTTCTGATATTCGGCAAGGAATGCATCTTCTAATTCGACACATTCAGCTGGCAAATTTGTGGATGGACATAAAGGAGATTCGGCGCAATGGTCAAGTCATGAAATCCAGTTCTATTAGTTCGCTCAACCCGTTCATCGATCATTCTGGACTACTTAGAGTTGGAGGTCGTCTTGGCAACTCATCGCTAGGATTTGACGCTCAGCACCCGCTCATTCTGCCAAAGGGACATTCCATTACCTTTGCGCTGATAAGATATTATCATGAAAGAAACCTCCATGCCGGACCTCGCGCCTTGCTATCCAAAATTCGGCTGGAATATTGGCCCATTGGAGGTGCTAAGGCAGGGTCGTCAGCAGATGTGTGAGATGCTTCAGGACTAGGCCGCGCATGGTCGAACACATCATGGGAGACCTACCTAAGGAACGTTTGGAAGGATCTCGAGCTTTTGAAGTCACTGGAGTAGATTACTGTGGACCTTTTTTCTACCGATCAGAAATCCGCACGAGGCCTCCGATCAAGTGCTACATTAGCGTATTCATCTGTTTCACTTCTAAGGCTATACACATGGAGCTCGTAAAGGATTTGACCACCGCATCGTTTCTAGGCGCACTAAAGCGTTTTACTTCCACTCGAGGAAGGCCAAGTCAAATTTGGTCGGACAATGCGACAATCTTCGTTGGGGCCAAGAACGAGCTTCTGGAGCTAAAGAAGCTTTGTCTGAGCGAACCGCATATGAAGGAGGTCCACGAATCCTGCTTGGCTGACTCGATCGACTGGCGTTTCATCCCACCTCGCTCTCCGCATTTTGGCGGGTTGTGGGAAGCGGCCGTGAATACCGCAAAATATCACCTGTACCGCTCAGTTGGTCCATCTGTGCTTAGCTTCGACGAGCTGCGCACTCTGATCTGTCAGATCACTGCAATTGTTAGCTCTCGCCCTTTGCTCTCGCTTTCAGAAAATCCTGATGATTTAGACGTTTTGACTCCTGCTCATCAGCTTTTAGGCGGCCCCCATGAGCAAAACCTCGAGCCTGACCTAACGAAGCTGAACTACAATCGTCTGGATGGCTGGCAGCGGGTCACCCAACTACAGCACTCACTCTTTTGCAAGAGCGCGCGAAGTGGCGTACCCCCGCGCAAAACATCTGCAAGAACGACCTCGTTCTGGTGAAGGACGAAAATCTTCCTCCAATGCGTTGGCCACTGGCTAGAGTGGTCGATGTCGTTTTGGGCAAGGACGGAGTGTGTCGCGTCGCTGACCTGAAGACATCCTCAGGAAACATCAGGAGGGCAGTCACTCGGCTATGTTTGCTGCCCCTTAAGGAATTTGTTGAGAGACTAGCTCCCAACGGGGGGAGTATGTTCGGGCCAGCCGCTGAAGAATAACCGCAACTTTAACATTATTATTGTATGAGCAGAGAGAGCCGCCTATGTTGTAAAACGTTGACGTTCTGCAGAGCTGCTGCGCTCTCCCGCTAAAGGGGCTCTCTGCCGCCGCCACTTCGGCAACTACTTTGATCTGCTGCCGCCACTTCGGCAATCACTTTGATCTAACGCCGTCGTCTATAGTTTAGTTCTATGCTAACCCCTCTGCGCATTGGTTGCATATCGATCTCGCATAAGGTTTATCTGGCAATAGCAAGCAATCGGCTTCCGCTAAGCCACCAAGATTAAATACGAATTATAAACCCGAAATCTCTTTTCATTTTTGAAACACATAGGTGCAAAAAAAGCTTGGCATCTCAAACATCCCCCATGACAATAATTCGATCATTGCACCCTAATGTAGAAACAACATTATTAATTGCTGAAAGATGGTGTAAGTAAAGCTCAGCATCAGACCTGGGAGGAATGTAAGAGCAGGTTAAATAGAAAAATGCGGAGCCAACACGAACTTTGACTGCAACAAATTCAATTCCATGAATGTTATTGAATGGGAATAACTCAGATGAGAAAACAGATTTAACTGCAATCAGAACCCCACCTGCAAAAGATGGGCGGTCCATTCTATAAATAGTGTAACTATCAATGAAAATTTCGTGATCATTGACAGAGGAATTAAGCCAGGTTTCGGTAAACGCGATGGCATGGAAATCAAAGGACGCGCTATTAGTATGAATTTGACGCAATTTTCCCATCAAACTGCGAACGTTCTGATAGTGCATGGAAAAATAGTACATCAGTTTTTTGGAGCATGTTCGGTAATTCTTGGATTCGAGTTTGAATCTTTGAGAATTAACTCATGCACAATTGTATGCTCAGGCCATATTGACGGTTCTAGAGAACAGGATAGTAAAGAATCAGGGAGAAGAATTTTAAAGGATGATATGTTGCGCTTATGTTTAAATGTAAATTTAGTCACAACTATATCAACAGGCGAAGTGTTAAGTTTAGCGGCAAGATGTTGTTTAACATCCTCCGTTGTAGCCTCAGGAATAAGACGAGAAACAAATATTGCTTTCCGAGGGGCCACTGCTCTAAGTTGAAGTCCCGAGCGAGATCGAGATGGTGGAGCCACTCCTAAAAGAGATCTCGGTACAATGGCAGAGGAATTGGCAGCAATGGCTGTAGCAGGAATTGGAGTAGGAATCGGAGCAGGAATTGGAGCAGGAATTGGCAAGACGTCGTCAGCAACCAGCACACCCGCACTAGGAGCACTCACCGCGTTAGAAGTGACGGCCACAGAAACTGCAGGGATGGGATTGATGCTGTTGGGGAGTTGGGTGCTCGAAGGAAGCACATTGCTCGGTGTAAAGAACTCCGGAGCCACCGTTGGCGGATTTACAGACAACGGCGTGGCATGACTACACGGAAATGCTTCCGATGGATGAAGGTGGGAGGCAGGCGTACCAATCGGATTAGGTTGCAAGAGATTGGTATCATTATGCGGAATTTTCCGTCTAGGCGATTCGCTCAAGAGTTTGAGCCCAAGAAACTGTGATTCAAGGGCAAGAAATTTCTCGTTGAGAGCCACAAATTGTTTCCGGACATCCAGAAACCCAGTTCGAATCTGTCTCATAAATGTGCGCATTTCGGCCTCAATCTCCCGACAAGCCAGACATGACCAAGACAGGCCCATGCGTTTCGAGATCAGATCATTCAGCCGGCCAAAATATCCACCACCAGCACTTTTTATGTGGGCAAAATTGTCGCACAGCCAGCAGCTAAGAAATGAATCACCAATGATAACACCACCGAATTCACATTTCTTTGCACTACAAACGATTGCCATTATTGACAGCAGTAGAATCACTGTGCACGATTAATAAGAGAACGGAGTGAGATCGCAGGTAAAGTAGGAGAGCAGACAGCAGAGCGAGCCAGACAATCAGCTGCAGCGGCTATAATTCAAAGCAGATGATCCAACGAAGTGCAGAAAACGAGCACTAAACTCACCAAAGCAGAGACACAAAAGAAAAGTCCACAGAGAGGGAGAGTATAGGCAATCCAGAGAGAGTGAGAGCAACAATGCGAGAAGCCCGCGTATGCTCACGAGAGAGTGTGGGCGATGCAAGCGCTGATGCGCGAGAACAGTGCACACCGAAGAAGCGATAACGAAAAGCAGACTGAGCAAAAAACAATAACAAATTGCCTGCACGAGTCCGATGTGTTACGTTGCAATATTGAATTTATATTAAACACTTGTTTACAAACAAAACACTGGTGGTTAACACAAAGTACAATCAAATTAAAGAGATGCGATAATAAATCAAAACAAAGACACAACAATGTTGTATGATATTTAGGCAAGGGGCGGAGAATGCGGGAGCAAGAAAAAAACACAACCGGCTTAAGCAAGAGCTAGCGCCTAGATCTCAGAGACTACAAAAGCTAGAGCAACCAAATTTGGTATCCACACTCCTAATATATCGGACCGAGACGAGTTTGTTTCAAAATTTCGCCACACCCCCTTCCGACCCGCAAAGGATGCAAATCTGGGGATATTCACAAATCTCAAAGACTATTAACGCTAGAGTAACCAAATTTCGTATCCGCACTCCTGTTAGATCTTACTATAAAACGTGTATCTCAAAATTTCGCCCCACCTTGTTCCGCCCACACAAAGGACGAAAATCTGTTGCATCCACAATATTGCAGATTCGAGAAAACTAAAAACGCAGAATCATAGATAACGACCATATCTATCTGATTGCTGAATCTGGATCAGATCAGATCATTTTTATTGCCAAAGGAAACAAATCAATTTGCAGTGGCTACGCAGCGCGTGACGTCACGCTTGGACTGATTTTCTGTCTCTCTCGCACGCACTCTTTGTCGTGTCGTTTAATATTAGCTGCGTCTGCCGGAGGAGAGCCATACTGACTTAGTATCGGGTATAACTGTAGAGTTGCGGTGTCCGCAGCAACTCACAACGTTCCCCCTCGTTGTATTTATACCCGATAATCAAAATGAGTATTGGGGTATATTAGATTTGTGGTAAAAGTGGATGTGTGTAACGTCCAGAAGGAATCGTTTCCAACCCCATAAAGTATATATATTCTTGATCAGCATCAATAGCCGAGTCGATTGAGCCATGTCTGTCTGTCCGTCTGTCCGTCCGTCCGTCTGTCCGTCCCTATTAGCGCCTAGTGCTCAAAGACTATAAGAGCTAGAGCAACGATGTTTTGGATCCAGACTTCTGTGATATGTCACTGCTACAAAAATATTTCAAAACTTCGCCGCCCACTTCCGCCCCCACAAAGAACGAAAATCTGTGGCATCCACATTTTTAAAGATACGATAAAACCAAAAACGCAGAATCGTAGAGGATGACTATATGTTTTAGAATGTAAGATCTCAACCAGATCGTATAATTATTATAGCCAGAATCAAGCAAACAATTTCATTCTTTCTCGCTCTGTCCCTCTCTAACACACAGGTTTCATGGTCGGGTTTGCCAATTGCAAAATATGAGTTCAAGGATCTCAGAACCTGTAAGAGCCAGAGCAACCAAATTTGGTATCCACACTCCTGTGATATCGGACCTTGACCGTTTCGTGTCCAAATTTCGGCACACCCCCTTCCGCCCACGCAAAGGACGAAAATCTGGGGCGTCCACAAATCTCAGAGACTATTAAGGCTAGAGTAACCAAATTTGGTATCCGCACTTCTGTTAGATCTCACTATAAAACGTATATCTCAGAATTTCGCCCCACCCTCTTCCGCCCCCACAAAGAACGAAAATCTGTTGCATCCACAATATTGCAGATTCGAGAAAACTAAAAACGCAGAATCATAGATAACGACCATATCTATCAGACTGCTGAATCTGGTTTAGATCAGATAATTTTTGGCTATCCAAAAGAAACAAATCAATTTGCAGTGGCTACGCAGCGCCCGACGTCACGCTCAGACTGATTTTCTGTCTCTCTCGCACGCACTCTTTGTCGTGTCGTTTAATATTAGCGGCGTCTGCCGGAGGAGAGCCATACTGACTTGGTATCGGGTATAACTGTAGAGTTGCGGTGTCCGCAGCAACTCACAACGTTCCCCCTCGTTATACCCGATACTGAAAATGAGTATTGGGGTATATTAGATTTGTGGTGAAAATGGATGTGTGTAACGTCCAGAAGGAATCGTTTCCGACCCCATAAAGTATATATATTCTTGATCAGCATCAATAGCCGAGTCGATTGAGCCATGTCTGTCTGTCCGTCTGTCCGTCTGTCCGTCCGTCCGTCTGTCCGTCCCTATTAGCGCCTAGTGCTCAAAGACTATAAGAGCTAGAGCAACGATGTTTTGGATCCAGACTTCTGTGATATGTCACTGCTACAAAAATATTTCAAAACTTCGCCCCGCCCACTTCCGCCCCCACAAAGGACGAAAATCTGTGGCATCCACAATTTTAAAGATATGAGAAAACCAAAAACGCAGAATCGTAGAGAATGACCATATCTTTTAGACTGCAGAATCTGAATTGGATCGTATTATTATTATAGCCAGCATCAAGAAAACAATTTCATTTTTTCTCGCCCTGTCTCTCTCTAACACACACGTAGCATAGGCGGCTTTGCTTAGAGTAAAACATTAGCGCCTAGATCTCAGAGACTATAAAAGCTAGAGCAACCAAATTTGGTATCCAGACTCCTAATATATCGTACCGAGACGAGTTTGTCTCAAAATTTCGCCACACCCCCTTTCGCCCCCGCAAAGGACGAAAATCTGGGGATATTCACAAATCTCAAAGACTATTAACGCTAGAGTAACCAAATTTAGTATCCGCACTCCTGTTAGATCTCACTATAAAACGTTTATCTCAAAATTTCGCCCCACCCCGTTCCGCCCACACAAAGGACGAAAATCTGTTGCATCCACAATATTGCAGATTCGAGAAAACTAAAAACGCAGAATCATAGATAACGACCATATCTATCTGATTGCTGAATCTGGATCAGATCAGATCATTTTTATTGCCAAAGGAAACAAATCAATTTGCAGTGGCTACGCAGCGCGTGACGTCACGCTTGGACTGATTTTCTGTCTCTCTCGCACGCACTCTTTGTCGTGTCGTTTAATAGTAGCGGCGTCTGCCTGAGGAGAGCCATACTGACTTAGTATCGGGTATAACTGTAGAGTTGCGGTGTCCGCAGCAACTCTCAACGTTTCCCCTCGTTTTTTTTTTATCTTTAGCTTATTATAAATTCATTATTTTACTCATTTGCTCTACTTCCTCTTCCAATTCTTTTCTCCTTTCCCGACCACTCGCACTCTCTCTCCTTCTGCGTTGGACCGAAAATTTGAGCCTATCCCGCTACCTTTCCGCTAACTCGCTCTGGCTTTTCGGTTTCGGTTCAACCACTGGAGTTCTATGACACTGCGGCACTGAGACGAAGGGTTCTTCCGTTTACAAAAAAAGTTTGATCGAAAATTGGTTTTCGTTTTCTTTTGATCTGCTCGCGATACACGACATGCTGCTTCCCAACGGCAACTGTCTCTTTCTTCAGCTAGTTAGGCCAGCCTTGGTCGAATTATTCTCGTCTCTGCTTCGCTCTAGCTTCCCCTTGTTTATGGTTCCCCTCTGCTTTGCATTCTCCTTGCCAGGTGCATTTATGTTGAAGCGGTGCTCTTTTTGCCTTGAGATTAAACTGAGATTCGGGTAGGCCAGCCTTAGCCGAATTATTATCGCCTCTGCTGCGCTCTAGGTTCCCCTTGTTTATGGTTCCCCTCTGCTGTGCCTTCCCCTTGCCAGGTGGATTTATGTTGAAGCGGTGCTCTTTGCCTTGCGATTTAACTGAGGCTGGGGTGCCAAACCTAAGGGGTAGCAAAAGTTCCGACTGCTTGAATACATTTACTGCTGCGGCGCTGCAAAGCTCTCCTCCACTTACCCGCGGATCTGCCCCAATTTAGCAGTGGAATTTCTTTGCTGACTGCTTTTCTTTCTCTTTCTAGCAAGCTCGCGCACTTTTCCGAATCTAAGCAAAAATTTTCCTTTACTCTTCACACTTCACTTCAAACCGCTAGGTTGATCAACGTACCTACTTCCTGAGCTTCACTAGAAGCTACCAGTTGGCTCAGGGTCCAAGACGAAAAAGAGCGAATGCTATTCTGCCTCGACACTCGGACCCTACTTTATCTGCTCGACCCTTCAACTGTCAACTTCCATTACTCTTTCCTCAGATACGATCCTTGACCTATAGGTGGCGCGTTTATTTTTCTTTTTCTTCCACCCCCAGTGCTGTTAGGACGCACAGATGTACCTAAATTTTGGTCTGCCGAGAAGCTATCCTATTCCCCGAGTGAATTCCCCCAAAGCTACAAGGCACTTTACATGACAATTCTTCGAACGGGTCTTCCTTCGTAAATTTCTTTGTTGTTTAACTGGGTCTTCTGGGGGTCTTCCTTCTCTGGTTTAGCTGGTAGTTTCACTTTCTTTGTGTTTTGTTTTGATTTCTTTTGTTTATAGAGTTTTTTTTTTTTTTTATACCCGATACTCAAAATGAGTATTGGGGTATATTAGATTTGTGGTAAAAGTGGATGTGTGTAACGTCCAGAAGGAATCGTTTCCGACCCCATAAAGTATATATATTCTGGATCAGCATCAATAGCCGAGTCGATTGAGCCCTGTCTGTCTGTCTGTCTGTCCGTCTGTCCGTCCGTCCGTCTGTCCGTCTGTCCGTCCCCTTCAGCGACAAGTGCTCAAAGACTATAAGAGCTAGAGCAACGATGTTTTGGATCCAGACTTCTGTGTCACTGCTACAAAAATATTTTAAAACTTCGCCCCGCCCACTTCCGCCCCCACAAAGGACGAAAATCTGTGGCATCCACATTTTTAAAGATACGATAAAACCAAAAATGCAGAATCGTAGAAGATGACTATATGTTCTAGAGTGTAACATCTCAACCAGATCGTATAAATATTATAGCCAGAATCAAGAAAACAATTTCATTCTTTCTCGCTCTGTCTCTCTCTAACACACAGGTTTCATGGTCGGTTTTCAAGGATCTCAGAACCTAAAAGAGCCAGAGCAACCAAATTTGGTATCCACACTCCTGTGATATCGGACCTTGACCCTTTCGTGTCCAAATTTCGCCACACCCCCTTCCGCCCCCGCAAAGGACGAAAATCTGGGGCATCCACAAATCTCAGAGACTATTAAGGCTAGAGTAACCAAATTTGGTATCCGCACTTCTGTTAGATCTCACTATAAAACGTATATCTCAGAATTTCACCCCACCCCCTTCCGCCCCCACAAAAGACGAAAATCTGTTGCATCCACAATATTGCACATTCGAGAAAACTAAAAACGCAGAATCATAGATAATGACTATATCTATCAGATTGCTGAATCTGGATCAGATCAGATCATTTTTGGAGCCAAAAGCAAGAAATCAATTTGCAGTGGCCACGCAGCGCCCGACGTCACGCTCAGACTGATTTTCTGTCTCTCTCGCACGCACTCTTTGTCGTGTGGTTCAATATTAGCGGCGTCTGCCGTAGGAGAGCCATACTGACTTAGTATCGGGTATAACTGTAGAGTTGCGGTGTCCGCAGCAACTCAAAAAGTTTCCCCCTTTTTATACCCGATACTCAAAATGAGTATTGGGGTATATTAGATTTGTGGTAAAAGTGGATGTGTGTAACGTCCAGAAGGAATCGTTTCCGACCCCATAAAGTATATATATTCTTGATCAGCATCAATAGCCGAGTCGATTGAGCCCTGTCTGTCTGTCCGTCTGTCCGTCCGTCCGTCCGTCCGTCCGTCCGTCCGTCCGTCCCCTTCAGCGCCTAGTGCTCAAAGAGCTAGAGCAACGATGTTTTGGATCCAGACTTCTGTGATATGTCACTGCTACAAAAATATTTCAAAACTTCGCCCCGCCCTCTTCCGCCCCCACAAAGGACGAAAATCTGTGGCATCCACATTTTTAAAGATACGATAAAACCAAAAATGCAGAATCGGTGAGGATGACCATATCTTCTACAGTGCAAAATCTGAACCAGATCGTATAATGATTATAGCCAGAATCAAGAAAACAATTTCATTCTTTCTCGCTCTATCTCTGTCTAACACACAGGTTTCATGGTCGGTTTTGTCAATTGCAAAATATGAGTTCAAGGATCTCAGAACCTATAAGAGCCAGAGCAACCAAATTTGGTATCCACACTCCTGTGATATCGGACCTTGACCGTTTCGTGTCCAAATTTTCCACAGCCCCTTCCGCCCCCGCAAAGGACGAAAATCTGGGGCATCCACAAATCTCAGAGACTATTAAGGCTAGAGTAACCAAATTTGGTATCCGCACTTCTGTTAGATCTCACTATAAAACGTATTTCTCAGAATTTCGCCCCACCCCCTTCCGCCCCCACAAAAGACGAAAATCTGTTGCATCCACAATATTGCACATTCGAGAAAACTAAAAACGCAGAATCATAGATACTGACCATATCTATCAGATTGCTGAATCTGGATCAGATCGGATCATTTTTGTAGCGAAAAGCAAGAAATCAATTTTCAGTGGCTACGCAGCGCACGACGTCACGCTCAGACTGATTTTCTGTCTCTCTCGCACGCACTCCTTGTCGTGTGGTTCAATATTAGCGGCGTCTGCCGGAGGAGAGCCATACTGACTTAGTATCGGGTATAACTGTAGAGTTGCGGTGTCCGCAGCAACTCACAACGTTCCACCTCGTTTTTTTTTATCTTTAGCTTATTATAAATTCATTATTTTACTCATTTGCTCTACTTCCTCTTCCTATTCTTTTCTCCTTTCCCGACCACTCGCACTCTCTCTCCTTCTGCGTTGGACCGAAAATTTGAGCCTATCCCGCTACCTTTCCGCTAACTCGCTCTGGCTTTTCGGTTTCGGTTCAACCACTGGAGTTCTATGACACTGCGGCACTGAGACGAAGGGTTCTTCCGTTTACAAAAAAAGTTTGATCGAAAATTGGTTTTCGTTTTCTTTTGATCTTCTCGCGATACACGACATGCTGCTTCCCAACGGCAACTGTCTCTTTCTTCAGCTAGTTAGGCCAGCCTTGGTCGAATTATTCTCGTCTCTGCTTCGCTCTAGCTTCCCCTTGTTTATGGTTCCCCTCTGCATTGCATTCTCCTTGCCAGGTGCATTTATGTTGAAGCGGTGCTCTTTTTGAGATTAAACTGAGATTCGGGTAGACCAGCCTTAGCCGAATTATTATCCAGGTGGATTTATGTTGGAGCGGTGCTCTTTGCCTTGCGATTTAACTGAGGCTTGGGTGCCAAACCTAAGGGGTAGCAAAAGTTCTGACTGCTTGAATACATGTACTGCTGCGGTGCTGCCACTTACCCGCGGATCTGCCCCAATTTAGCAGTGGAATTTCTTTGCTGACTGCTTTTCTTTCTCTTTCTAGCAAGCTCGCGCACTTTTCCGAATCTAAGCAAAAATTTTCCTTTACTCTTCACACTTCACTTCAAACCGCTAGGTTGATCAACGTACCTACTTCCTGAGCTTCACTAGAAGCTACCAGTTGGCTCAGTGTCCAAGACGAAAAAGAGCGAATGCTATTCTGCCTCGACACTCGGACCCTACTTTATCTGCTCGACCCTTCAACTGTCAACTTCCATTACTCTTTCCTCAGATACGATCCTTGACCTATAGGTGGCGCGTTTATTTTTCTTTTTCTTCCACCCCCAGTGCTGTTAGGACGCACAGATGTACCTAAATTTTGGTCTGCCGAGAAACTATCCTATTCCCCGAGTGAATTCCCCCAAAGCTACAAGGCACTTTACATGACAATTCTTCGAACGGGTCTTCCTTCGTAAATTTCTTTGTTGTTTAACTGGGTCTTCTGGGGGTCTTCCTTCTCTGGTTTAGCTGGTAGTTTCACTTTCTTTGTGTTTTGTTTTGATTTCTTTTGTTTATAGAGTTTTTTTTTTTTTTATACCCGATACTCAAAATGAGTATTGGGGTATATTAGATTTGTGGTAAAAGTGGATGTGTGTGACGTCCAGAAGGAATCGTTTCCGACCCCATAAAGTATATATATTCTTAATCAGCATCAATAGCCGAGTCGATTGAGCCCTGTCTGTCTGTCTGTCTGTCCGTCTGTCCGTCTGTCCGTCCGTCCGTCTGTCCGTCTGTCCGTCCCCTTCAGCGCCTAGTGCTCAAAGACTATAAGAGCTAGAGCAACGATGTTTTGGATCCAGACTTCTGTGATATGTCACTGCTACAAAAATATTTCAAAACTTCGCCCCGCCCACTTCCGCCCCCACAAAGGATGAAAATCTGTGGCATCCACAATTTTAAAGATATGAAAAAACAAAAAACGTAGAATTGTAGAGAATGACCATATCTTTAAGACTGCGGAATCTGAGTTGGATCTTATTATTATTATAGCCAGCATCAAGAAAACAATTTCATTTTTTCTCGCCCTGTCTCTCTCTAACACACACGTAGCATAGGCGGCTTTGCTTAGAGTAAAACAGCGCCTAGATCTCAGAGACTACAAAAGCTAGAGCAACCAAATTTGGTATCCACACTCCTAACATATCGGACCGAGACGAATTTGTTTCAAAATTTCGCCACAACCCCTTCCGCCCCCGAAAAGGACGAAAATCTGGGGATATTCACAAATCTCAGAGACTATTAACGCTAGAGTAACCAAATTTGGTATCCGCACTCCTGTTAGATCTCACTATAAAACGTATATCTCAAAATTTCGCCCCACCCCCTTCCGCCTATACAAAGAACGAAAATCTGTTGCATGCACAATATTGCAGATTCGAGAAAACTAAAAACGCAGAATCATAGATAACGACCATATCTATCTGATTGCTGAATCTGGATCAGATCAGATCATTTTTATTGCCAAAGGAAACACATCAATTTGCAGTGGCTACGCAGCGCGTGACGTCACGCTTTAACTGATTTTCTGTCTCTCTCGCACGCACTCTTTGTCGTGTCGTTTAATAGTAGCGGCGTCTGCCGGAGGAGAGCCATACTGACTTAGTATCGGGTATAACTGTAGATTTGCGGTGTCCGCAGCAACTCAGCAATTTCACAACTTCGCCCCGCCCACTTTTGCCCCCACAAAGGACGAAAATCTGTGGCATCCACAATTTTAAAGATATGAGAAAACCAAAAACGCAGAATCGTAGAGAATGACCATATCTTTTAGACTGCAGAATCTGAATTAGAGCGTATTATTATTATAGCCAGCATCAAGAAAACAATTTCATTTTTCTCGCCCTGTCTCTCTCTAACACACACGTAGCATAGGCGGCTTTGCTTAGAGTATAACATTAGCGCCTAGATCTCAGAGACTATAAAAGCTAGAGCAACCAAATTTGGTATCCAGACTCCTAATATATCGTACCGAGACGAATTTGTCTCAAAATTTCGCCACACCCCCTTCCGCCCCCGTAAAGGACGAAAATCTGGGGATATTCACAAATCTCAAAGACTATTAACGCTAGAGTAACCAAATTTGGTATCCGCACTCCTGTTAGATCTCACTATAAAACGTATATCTCAAAATTTCGCCCCACCCTCTTCCGCCTATACAAAGGACGAAAATCTGTTGCATGCACAATATTGCAGATTCGAGAAAACTAAAAACGCAGAATCATAGATAACGACCATATCTATCTGATTGCTGAATCTGGATCAGATCAGATCATTTTTATTGCCAAAGGAAACACATCAATTTGCAGTGGCTACGCAGCGCGTGACGTCACGCTTTAACTGATTTTCTGTCTCTCTCGCACGCACTCTTTGTCGTGTCGTTTAAAAGTAGCGGCGTCTGCCGGAGGAGAGCCATACTGACTTAGTATCGGGTATAACTGTAGATTTGCGGTGTCCGCAGCAACTCACAACGTTCCCCCTCGTTTTTTATACCCGATACTTAAAATGAGTATTGGGGTATATTAGATTTGTGGTAAAAGTGGATGTGTGTAACGTCCAGAAGGAATCGTTTCCGACCCCATAAAGTATATATATTCTTGATCAGCATCAATAGCCGAGTCGATTGAGCCCTGTCTGTCTGTCCGTCTGTCCGTCCGTCCGTCCGTCCGTCCGTCCCCTTCAGCGTATCACTATAAAACGTATATCTCAGAATTTCGCCCCACCCCCTTCCGCCCCCACAAAAGACGAAAATCTGTTGCATCCACAATATTGCACATTCGAGAAAACTAAAAACGCAGAATCATAGATAATGACCATATCTATCAGATTGCTGAATCTGGATTAGATCGGATCATTTTTGTAGCCAAAAGCAAGAAATCAATTTTCAGTGGCTACGCAGCGCCCGACGTCACGCTCAGACTGATTTTCTGTCTCTCTCGCACGCACTCTTTGTCGTGTCGTTTAATATTAGCGGCGTCTGCCGGAGGAGAGCCATACTGACTTAGTATCGGGTATAACTGTAGAGTTGCGGTGTCCGCAGCAACTCATAACGTTCCCCCTCGTTATACCCGATACTCAAAATGAGTATTGGGGTATATTAGATTTGTGGTGAAAATGGATGTGTGTAACGTCCAGAAGGAATCGTTTCCGACCCCATAAAGTATATATATTCTTGATCAGCATCAATAGCCGAGTCGATTGAGCCATGTCTGTCTGTCCGTCTGTCCGTCCGTCCGTCCGTCTGTCCGTCTGTCCGTCCCTATTAACGCCTAGTGCTCAAAGACTATAAGAGCTAGAGCAACAATGTTTTGGATCCAGATTTCTGTGATATGTCACTGCTACAAAAATATTTCAAAACTTCGCCCCGCACACTTCCGCCCCCACAAAGGACGAAAATCTGTGGCATCCACATTTTTAAAGATACGATAAAACCAAAAACGCAGAATCGTAGAGGATGACTATATGTTCTAGAGTGTAAAATCTCAACCAGATCGTATAATTATTATAGCCAGAATCAAGAAAACAATTTCATTCTTTCTCGCTCTGTCTCTCTCTAACACACAGGTTTCATGGTCGGTTTTGTCAATTGCAAAATATGAGTTCAAGGATCTCAGAACCTATAAGAGCCAGAGCAACCAAATTTGGTATTCACACTCCTGTGATATCGGACCTTGACCGTTTCGTGTCCAAATTTCGCCACACCCCCTTCCGCCCCCGCAAAGGACGAAAATCTGGGGCATCCACAAATCTCAGAGACTATTAAGGCTAGAGTAACCAAATTTGGTACCCGCACTTCTGTTAGATCTCACTATAAAACGTATATCTCAGAATTTCGCCCCACCCCCTTCCGCCCCCACAAAAGACGAAAATCTGTTGCATCCACAATATTGCACATTCGAGAAAACTAAAAACGCAGAATCATAGATAATGACCATATCTATCAGATTGCTGAATCTGGATTAGATCGGATCATTTTTGTAGCCAAAAGCAAGAAATCAATTTTCAGTGGCTACGCAGCGCCCGACGTCACGCTCAGACTGATTTTCTGTCTCTCTCGCACGCACTCATTGTCGTGTGGTTCAATATTAGCGGCGTCTGCCGCAGGAGAACCATACTGACTTAGTATCGGGTATAACCGTAGAGTTGCGGTGTCCGCAGCAATACTCACAACGTTCCCCCTCGTTTTTTTATACCCGATACTCAAAATGAGTATTGGGGTATATTAGATTTGTGGTAAAAGTAGATGTGTGTAACGTCCAGAAGGAATCGTTTCCGACCCCATAAAGTAAATATATGCTTGATCAGCATCAATAGACGAGTCGATTGAGCCCTGTCTGTCTGTCCGTCCGTCCGTCCGTCCGTCTGTCCGTCTGTCCGTCCCCTTCAGCGCATAGCGCTCAAAGACTATAAAAGCTGAGCATTGATGTTTTGGATCCAGACTTCTGTGATATGTCACTGCTACAAAAATATTTCAAAACTTCGCCCCGCCCACTTCCGCCCCCACAAGGGACGAAAATCTGTGGCATCCACAATTTTAAAGATATGAGAAAACCAAAAACCTAGAATTGTAGAGAATGACCATATCTTTAAGACTGCTGAATCTGAATTGGATCGTAATATTATTATAGCCAGCATCAAGAAAACAATTTCTTTTTTTCTCGCCCTGTCTCGCTCTAACACACACGTAGCATAGGCGGCTTTGCTTAGAGTAAAACATTAGCGCCTAGATCTCAGAGAATACAAAAGCTAGAGCAACCAAATTTGGTATCCACACTCCTAATATATCGGACCGAGACGAGTTTGTTTCAAAATTTTGCCACACCCCCTTCCGCCCCCGCAAAGAACGAAAATCTGGGGATATTCAAAAATATCAGAGACTATTAAGAGCCAGAGCAACTAAATTTGGTATCCACACTCCTGTGATATCGGACCTTGACCGTTTCGTGTCCGAATTTCGCCACACCCCCTTCCGCCCCCGCAAAGGACGAAAATCTGGGGCGTCCACAAATCTCAGAGACTATTAAGGCTAGAGTAACCAAATTTAGTATCCGCACTTCTGTTAGATCTCACTATAAAACGTATATCTCAGAATTTCGCCCCACCCTCTTCCGCCCCCACAAAGGACGAAAATCTGTTGCATCCACAATATTGCAGATTCGAGAAAACTAAAAACGCAGAATCATAGATAACGACCATATCTATCAGATTGCTGAATCTGGTTTAGATCAGATAATTTTTGGCTATCCAAAAGAAACAAATCAATTTGCAGTGGCTACGCAGCGCCCGACGTCACGCTCAGACTGATTTTCTGTCTCTCTCGCACGCACTCTTTGTCGTGTCGTTTAATATAAGCGGCGTCTGCCGGAGGAGAGCCATACTGACTTAGTATCGGGTATAACTGTAGAGTTGCGGTGTCCGCAGCAACTCATAACGTTCCCCCTCGTTATACCCGATACTCAAAATGAGTATTGGGGTATATTAGATTTGTGGTGAAAATGGATGTGTGTAACGTCCAGAAGGAATCGTTTCCGACCCCATAAAGTATATATATTCTTGATCAGCATCAATAGCCGAGTCGATTGAGCCATGTCTGTCTGTCCGTCTGTCCGTCTGTCCTTCCGTCCGTCTGTCCGTCTGTCCGTCCCTATTAGCGCCTAGTGCTCAAAGACTATAAGAGCTAGAGCAACGATGTTTTGGATCCAGATTTCTGTGATATGTCACTGCTACAAAAATATTTCAAAACTTCGCCCCGCCCACTTCCGCCCCCACAAAGGACGAAAATCTGTGGCATCCACAATTTTAAAGATATGAGAAAACCAAAAACGCAGAATCGTAGAGAATGACCATATCTTTTAGACTGCAGAATCTGAATTGGATCGTATTATTATTATAGCCAGCATCAAGAAAACAATTTCATTTTTTCTCGCCCTGTCTCTCTCTAACACACACGTAGCATAGGCGGCTTTGCTTAGAGTAAAACATTAGCGCCTAGATCTCAGAGACTATAAAAGCTAGAGCAACCAAATTTGGTATCCAGACTCCTAATATATCGTACCGAGACGAGTTTGTCTCAAAATTTCGCCACACCCCCTTCCGCCCCCGTAAAGGACGAAAATCTGGGGATATTCACAAATCTCAAAGACTATTAACGCTAGAGTAACCAAATTTAGTATCCGCACTCCTGTTAGATCTCACTATAAAACGTATATCTCAAAATTTTGCCCCACCCCCTTCCGCCCACACAAAGGACGAAAATCTGTTGCATCCACAATATTGCAGATTCGAGAAAACTAAAAACGCAGAATCATAGATAACGACCATATCTATCAGATTGCTGAATCTGGATCAGATCAGATCATTTTTATAGCATGTCTGTCTGTCCGTCTGTCCGTCTGTCCTTCCGTCCGTCTGTCCGTCTGTCCGTCCCTATTAGCGCCTAGTGCTCAAAGACTATAAGAGCTAGAGCAACGATGTTTTGGATCCAGATTTCTGTGATATGTCACTGCTACAAAAATATTTCAAAACTTCGCCCCGCACACTTCCGCCCCCCAAAGGACGAAAATCTGTGGCATCCACATTTTTAAAGATACGATAAAACCAAAAATGCAGAATCGTAGAGGATGACTATATGTTCTAGAGTGTAAAATCTCAACCAGATCGTATAATTATTATAGCCAGAATCAAGAAAACAATTTCATTCTTTCTCGCTCTGTCTCTCTCTAACACACAGGTTTCATGGTCGGTTTTGTCAATTGCAAAATATGAGTTCAAGGATCTCAGAACCTATAAGAGCCAGAGCAACCAAATTTGGTATCCACACTCCTGTGATATCGGACCTTGACCGTTTCGTGTCCAAATTTCGCCACACCCCCTTCCGCCCCCGCAAAGGACGAAAATCTGGGGCATCCACAAATCTCAGAGACTATTAAGGCTAGAGTAACCAAATTTGGTACCCGCACTTCTGTTAGATCTCACTATAAAACGTATATCTCAGAATTTCGCCCCACCCCCTTCCGCCCCCACAAAAGACGAAAATCTGTTGCATCCACAATATTGCAGATTCGAGAAAACTAAAAACGCAGAATCATAGATAACGACCATATCTATCAGATTGCTGAATCTGGTTTAGATCAGATAATTTTTGGCTATCCAAAAGAAACAAATCAATTTGCAGTGGCTACGCAGCGCCCGACGTCACGCTCAGACTGATTTTCTGTCTCTCTCGCACGCACTCTTTGTCGTGTCGTTTAATATTAGCGGCGTCTGCCGGAGGAGAGCCATACTGACTTAGTATCGGGTATAAATGTAGAGTTGCGGTGTCCGCAGCAACTCATAACGTTCCCCCTCGTTATACCCGATACTCAAAATGAGTATTGGGGTATATTAGATTTGTGGTGAAAATGGATGTGTGTAACGTCCAGAAGGAATCGTTTCCGACCCCATAAAGTATATATATTCTTGATCAGCATCAATAGCCGAGTCGATTGAGCCATGTCTGTCTGTCCGTCTGTCCGTCTGTCCTTCCGTCCGTCTGTCCGTCTGTCCGTCCCTATTAGCGCCTAGTGCTCAAAGACTATAAGAGCTAGAGCAACGATGTTTTGGATCCAGACTTCTGTGATATGTCACTGCTACAAAAATATTTCAAAACTTCGCCCCGCCCACTTCCGCCCCCACAAAGGACGAAAATCTGTGGCATCCACAATTTTAAAGATATGAGAAAACCAAAAACGCAGAATCGTAGAGAATGACCATATCTTTTAGACTGCAGAATCTGAATTGGATCGTATTATTATTATAGCCAGCATCAAGAAAACAATTTCATTTTTTCTCGCCCTGTCTCTCTCTAACACACACGTAGCATAGGCGGCTTTGCTTAGAGTAAAACATTAGCGCCTAGATCTCAGAGACTATAAAAGCTAGAGCAACCAAATTTGGTATCCAGACTCCTAATATATCGTACCGAGACGAGTTTGTCTCAAAATTTCGCCACACCCCTTCCGCCCCCGTAAAGGACGAAAATCTGGGGATATTCACAAATCTCAAAGACTATTAACGCTAGAGTAACCAAATTTAGTATCCGCACTCCTGTTAGATCTCACTATAAAACGTATATCTCAAAATTTTGCCCCACCCCCTTCCGCCCACACAAAGGACGAAAATCTGTTGCATCCACAATATTGCAGATTCGAGAAAACTAAAAACGCAGAATCATAGATAACGACCATATCTATCAGATTGCTGAATCTGGATCAGATCAGATCATTTTTATAGCCAATAGGAACAAATCAATTTGCAGTGGCTACGCAGCGCGTGACGTCACGCTTAGACTGATTTTCTGTCTCTCTCGCACGCACTCTTTGTCGTGTCGTTTAATATTAGCGGCGTCTGCCGGAGAAGAGCCATACCGACTTAGTATCGGGTATAACTGTAGAGTTGCGGTGTCCGCAGCAACTCACAACGTTCCCCTCGTTATACCCGATACTCAAAATGAGTATTGGGGTATATTAGATTTGTGGTAAAAGTGGATGTGTGTAACGTCCAGAAGGAATCGTTTCCGACCCCATAAAGTATATATATTCTTGATCAGCATCAATAGCCGAGTCGATTGAGCCCTGTCTGTCTGTCCGTCTGTCCGTCCGTCCGTCCGTCCGTCCGTCCGTCCGTCCGTCCCCTTCAGCGCCTAGTGCTCAAAGAGCTAGAGCAACGATGTTTTGGGTCCAGACTTCTGTGATATGTCACTGCTACAAAAATATTTCAAAACTTCGCCCCGCCCACTTCCGCCCCCACAAAGGACGAAAATCTGTGGCATCCACATTTTTAAAGATACGATAAAACCAAAAATGCAGAATCGGTGAGGATGACCATATCTTCTACAGTGCAAAATCTGAACCAGATCGTATTATGATTATAGCCAGAATCAAGAAAACAATTTCATTCTTTCTCGCTCTATCTCTCTCTAACACACAGGTTTCATGGTCGGTTTTGTCAATTGCAAAATATGAGTTCAAGGATCTCAGAACCTATAAGAGCCAGATCAACCAAATTTGGTATCCACACTCCTGTGATATCGGACCTTGACCGTTTCGTGTCCAAATTTTCCACAGCCCCTTCCGCCCCCGCAAAGGACGAAAATCTGGGGCATCCACAAATCTCAGAGACTATTAAGGCTAGAGTAACCAAATTTGGTATCCGCACTTCTGTTAGATCTCACTATAAAACGTATATCTCAGAATTTCGCCCCACCCGCTTCCGCCCCCACAAAAGACGAAAATCTGTTGCATCCACAATATTGCACATTCGAGAAAACTAAAAACGCAGAATCATAGATAATGACCATATCTATCAGATTGCTGAATCTGGATCAGATCGGATCATTTTTGTAGCCAAAAGCAAGAAATCAATTTTCAGTGGCTACGCAGCGCACGACGTCACGCTCAGACTGATTTTCTGTCTCTCTCGCACGCACTCTTTGTCGTGTGGTTCAATATTAGCGGCGTCTCCCGGAGGAGAGCCATACTGACTTAGTATCGGGTATAACTGTAGAGTTGCGGTGTCCGCAGCAACTCACAACGTTCCACCTCGTTTTTTTTTATCTTTAGCTTATTATAAATTCATTATTTTACTCATTTCCTCTTCCTATTCTTTTCTACTTTCCCGACCACTCGCACTCTCTCTCCTTCTGCGTTGGACCGAAAATTTGAGCCTATCCCGCTACCTTTCCGCTAACTCGCTCTGGCTTTTCGGTTTCGGTTCAACCACTGGAGTTCTATGACACTGCGGCACTGAGACGAAGGGTTCTTCCGTTTACAAAAAAAGTTTGATCGAAAATTGGTTTTTGTTTTCTTTTGATCTGCTCGCGATACACGACATGCTGCTTCCCAACGGCAACTGTCTCTTTCTTCAGCTAGTTAGGCCAGCCTTGGTCGAATTATTCTCGTCTCTGCTTCGCTCTAGCTTCCCCTTGTTTATGGTTCCCCTCTGCTTTGCATTCTCCTTGCCAGGTGCATTTATGTTGAAGCGGTGCTCTTTTTGCCTTGAGATTAAACTGAGATTCGGGTAGGCCAGCCTTAGCCGAATTATTATCGCCTCTGCTGCGCTCTAGGCTCCCCTTGTTTATGGTTCCCCTCTGCTGTGCCTTCCCCTTGCCAGGTGGATTTATGTTGAAGCGGTGCTCTTTGCCTTGCGATTTAACTGAGGCTGGGGTGAAAAACCTAAGGGGTAGCAAAAGTTCCGACTGCTTGAATACATGTACTGCTGCGGCGCTGCAAAGCTCTCCTCCACTTACCCGCGGATCTGCCCCAATTTAGCAGTGGAATTTCTTTGCTGACTGCTTTTCTTTCTCTTTCTAGCAAGCTCGCGCACTTTTCCGAATCTAAGCAAAAATTTTCCTTTACTCTTCACACTTCACTTCAAAACGCTATGTTGATCAACGTACCTACTTCCTGAGCTTCACTAGAAGCTACCAGTTGGCTCAGTGTCCAAGACGAAAAAGAGCGAATGCTATTCTGCCTCGACACTCGGACCCTACTTTATCTGCTCGACCCTTCAACTGTCAATTTCCATTACTCTTTCCTCAGATACGATCCTTGACCTATAGGTGCCGCGTTTATTTTTCTTTTTCTTCCACCCCCAGTGCTGTTAGGACGCACAGATGTACCTAAATTTTGGTCTGCCGAGAAGATATCATATTCCCCGAGTGAATTCCCCCAAAGCTACAAGGCACTTTACATGACAATTCTTCGAACGGGTCTTCCTTCGTAAATTTCTTTGTTGTTTAACTGGGTCTTCTGGGGGTCTTCCTTCTCTGGTTTAGCTGGTAGTTTCACTTTTTTTGTGTTTTGTTTTGATTTCTTTTGTTTATAGAGTTTTTTTTTTTTTTTATACCCGATACTCAAAATGAGTATTGGGGTATATTAGATTTGTGGTAAAAGTGGATGTGTGTAACGTCCAGAAGGAATCGTTTCCGACCCCATAAAGTATATATATTCTTAATCAGCATCAATAGCCGAGTCAATATTTCAAAACTTCGCCCCGCCCACTTCCGCCCCCACAAAGGATGAAAATCTGTGGCATCCACAATTTTAAAGATATGAGAAAACCAAAAACGTAGAATTGTAGAGAATGACCATATCTTTAAGACTGCGGAATCTGAGTTGGATCTTATTATTATTATAGCCAGCATCAAGAAAACAATTTCATTTTTTCTCGCACTGTCTCTCTCTAACACACACGTAGCATAGGCGGCTTTGCTTAGAGTAAAACATTAGCGCCTAGATCTCAGAGACGATAAAAGCTAGAGCAACCAAATTTGGTATCCACACTCCTAATATATCGGACCGAGACGAGTTTGTTTCAAATTTTCGCCACAACCCCTTCCGCCCCCGCAAAGGACGAAAATCTGGGGATATTCACAAATCTCGGAGACTATTAAGGCTAGAGTAACCAAATTTGGTACCCGCACTTCTGTTAGATCTCACTATAAAACGTTTATCTCAAAATTTCGCCGCACCCCCTTCCGCCTATACAAAGGACGAAAATCTGTTGCATGCACAATATTGCAGATTCGAGAAAACTAAAATCGCAGAATCATAGATAACAACCATATCCATCAGATTGCTGAATCTGGATCAGATCAGATCATTTTTATAGCCAAAAGGAACAAATCAATTTGCACTGGCTACGCAGCGCCTGACGTCACGCTCAGACTGATTTTCTGTCTCTCTCGCACGCACTCTTTGTCGTGTCGTTTAATATTAGCGGCGTCTGCCGCAGGAGAACCATACTGACCGTAGAGTTGCGGTGTCCGCAGCAACTCACAACGTTCCCCCTCGTTTTTTTATACCCGATACTCAAAATGAGTATTGGGGTATATTAGATTTGTGGTAAAAGTGGATGTGTGTAACGTCCAGAAGGAATCGTTTCCGACCCCATAAAGTAAATATATGCTTGATCAGCATCAATAGCCGAGTCGATTGAGCCCTGTCTGTCTGTCCGTCCGTCCGTCCGTCCGTCCGTCTGTCCGTCTGTCCGTCCCCTTCAGCGCATAATGCTCAAAGACTATAAGAGCTAGAGCAACGATGTTTTGGATCCAGACTTCTGTGATATGTCACTGCTACAAAAATATTTCAAAACTTCGCCCCGCCCACTTCCGCCCCCACAAAGGATGAAAATCTGTGGCATCCACAATTTTAAAGATATGAGAAAACCAAAAACGTTGAATTGTAGAGAATGACCATATCTTTAAGACTGCGGAATCTGAATTGGATCGTATTATTATTATAGCCAGCATCAAGAAAACAATTTCATTTTTTCTCGCCCTGTCTCTCTCTAACAACACACGTAGCATAGGCGGCTTTGCTTAGAGTAAATTTGGTATCCACACTCCTAATATATCGGACCGAGACGAGTTTGTTTCAAAATTTCGCCACACCCCTTCCGCTCCCGCAAAAGACGAAAATCTGGGGATATTCAAAAATCTCAGAGACTATTAAGGCTAGAGTAACCAAATTTTGTATCCGCACTCCTGTTAGATCTTACTATAAAACGTGTATCTAAAAATTTCGCCCCACCCCCTTCCGCCCACACAATGGACGAAAATCTGTTGCATCCACAATATTGCACATTCGAGAAAACTAAAAACGCAGAATCATAGATAATAACCATATCTATCAGATTGCTGAACCTGGATCAGATCAGATCATTTTTATAGCCAATAGGAACAAATCAATTTGCAGTGGCTACGCAGCGCCCGACGTCACGCTCAGACTGATTTTCTGTCTCTCTCGCACGCACTCTTTGTCGTGTCGTTTAATATTAGCGGCGTCTGCCGCAGGAGAACCATACTGACTTAGTATCGGGTATAACCGTAGAGTTGCGGTGTCCGCAGCAACTCACAACGTTCCCCCTCGTTTTTTTATACCCGATACTCAAAATGAGTATTGGGGTATATTAGATTTGTGGTAAAAGTGGATGTGTGTAACGTCCAGAAGGAATCGTTTCCGACCCCATAAAGTAAATATATGCTTGATCAGCATCAATAGCCGAGTCGATTGAGCCCTGTCTGTCTGTCCGTCCGTCCGTCCGTCCGTCTGTCCGTCTGTCCGTCCCCTTCAGCGCATAGTGCTCAAAGACTATAAGAGCTAGAGCAACGATGTTTTGGATCCAGACTTCTGTGATATGTCACTGCTACAAAAATATTTCAAAACTTCGCCCCGCCCACTTCCGCCCCACAAGGGACGAAAATCTGTGGCATCCACAATTTTAAAGATATGAGAAAACCAAAAACGTAGAATTGTAGAGAATGACCATATATTTAAGACTGCGGAATCTGAATTGGATCGTATCATTATTATAGCCAGCATCAAGAAAACAATTTCATTTTTTCTCGCCCTGTCTCTCTCTAACACACACGTAGCATAGGCGGCTTTGCTTAGAGTAAAACATTAGCGCCTAGATCTCAGAGACTACAAAAGCTAGAGCAACCAAATTTGGTATCCACACTCCTAATATATCGGACCGAGACGAGTTTATTTCAAAATTTCGCCACACCCCCTTCCGCCCCCGCAAAGGACGAACATCTGGGGATATTCAAAAATCTCAGAGACTATTAATGCTAGAGTAACCAAATTTGGTATCCGCACTCCTGTTAGATCTTACTATAAAACGTGTATCTCAAAATTTCGCCCCACTCCCTTCCGCCCACACAAAGGACGAAAATCTGTTGCATCCACAATATTGCACATTCGAGAAAACTAAAAATCATCATCATCATCATCATAAAAACGCAGAATCATAGATAATGACCATATCTATCAGATTGCTGAATCTGGATCAGATCAGATCATTTTTATAGCCAATAGGAACAAATCAATTTGCAGTGGCTACGCAGCGCCCGACGTCACGCTCAGACTGATTTTCTGTCTCTCTCGCACGCACTCTTTGTCGTGTCGTTTAATATTAGCGGCGTCTGCCGGAGGAGAGCCCTACTGACTTAGTATCGGGTATAACCGTAGAGTTGCGGTGCCCGCAGCAACTCACAACGTTCCCCCTCGTTGTATTTATACCCGATAATCAAAATGAGTATTGGGGTATATTAGATTTGTGGTAAAAGTGGATGTGTGTAACGTCCAGAAGGAATCGTTTCCGACCCCATAAAGTATATATATTCTTGATCAGCATCAATAGCCGAGTCGATAGAGCCCTGTCTGTCTGTCCGTCCGTCCGTCCGTCCGTCCGTCCGTCTGTCCGTCCCCTTCAGCGCCTAGTGCTCAAAGACTATAAGAGCTAGAGCAACGATGTTTTGGATCCAGACTTCTGTGATATGTCACTGCTACAAAAATATTTCAAAGCTTTGCCCCGCCCACTTCCGCAACCACAAAGGGCGAAAATCTGTGGCATCCACAATTTTAAAGATACGTGAAAACAAAAAACGCAGAATCTTAGAGAATGACCATATCTTTTAGACTGCAGAATCTGAATTGGATCGTATCTTTATTATAGCCAGCATTAAGAAAACAATTTCATTTGTTCTCGCCTGTCTCTCTCTAACACACACGTAGCATAGGCGGCTTTGCTTAGAGTAAAACATTAGCGCCTAGATCTCAGAGACTACAAAAGCTAGAGCAACCAAATTTGGTATCCACACTCCTAATATATCGGACCGAGACGAGTTTGTTTCAAAATTTCGCCACACCCCTTCCGCCCCGCAAAGGACGAACATCTGGGGATATTAAAAAATATCAGAGACTATTAAGGCTAGAGTAACCAAATTTGGTATCCGCACTCCTGTTAGATCTTACTATAAAACGTGTATCTCAAAATTTCGCCCCACCCCTTCCGCCCACACAAAGAACAAAAATCTGTTGCATCCACAATATTGCACATTCGAGAAAACTAAAAACGCAGAATCATAGATAATAACCATATCTATCAGATTGCTAAATCTGATCAGATCAGATCATTTTTGTAGCCAAAAGGAAGAAATCAATTTGCAGTGACCACGCAGCGCCCGACGTCACGCTCAGACTGATTTTCTGTCTCTCTCGCACGCACTCTTTGTCGTGTCGTTTAATATTAGCGGCGTCTGCCGGAGGAGAGCCCTACTGACTTAGTATCGGGTATAACCGTAGAGTTGCGGTGCCCGCAGCAACTCACAACGTTCCCCTCGTTGTATTTATACCCGATAATCAAAATGAGTATTGGGGTATATTAGATTTGTGGTAAAAGTGGATGTGTGTAACGTCCAGAAGGAATCGTTTCCGACCCCATAAAGTATATATATTCTTAATCAGCATCAATAGCCGAGTCGATAGAGCCCTGTCTGTCTGTCTGTCTGTCCGTCTGTACGTCTGTCCGTCCGTCCGTCTGTCCGTCCCCTTCAGCGCCTAGTGCTCAAAGACTATAAGAGCTAGAGCAACGATGTTTTGGATCCAGACTTCTGTGATATGTCACTGCTACAAAAATATTTCAAAACTTTGCCCCGCCCACTTCCGCCCCACAAAGGCGAAAATCTGTGGCATCCACAATTTTAAAGATACGAGAAAACCAAAAACGCAGAATCTTAGAGAATGACCATATCTTTTAGACTGCAGAATCTGAATTGGATCGTATCTTTATTATAGCCAGCATTAAGAAAACAATTTCATTTGTTCTCGCCTTGTCTCTCTCTTACACACACGTAGCATAGGCGGCTTTGCTTAGAGTAAAACATTAGCGCCTAGATCTCAGAGACTACAAAAGCTAGAGCAACCAAATTTGGTATCCACACTCCTAATATATCGACCGAGACGAGTTTGTTTCAAAATTTCGCCACACCCCCTTCCGCCCCGCAAAGGACGAAAATCTGGGGATATTAAAAAATCTCAGAGACTATTAAGGCTAGAGTAACCAAATTTGGTATCCGCACTCCTGTTAGATCTTACTATAAAACGTGTATCTCAAAATTTGCCCCACCCCTTCCGCCCACACAAAGACGAAAATCTGTTGCATCCACAATATTGCACATTCGAGAAAACATCATCAATAAAAAACGCAGAATCATAGATAATGACCATATCTATCAGATTGCTGAATCTGGATCAGATCAGATCATTTTTATAGCCAATAGGAACAAATCAATTTGCAGTGGCTACGCAGCGCCCGACGTCACGCTCAGACTGATTTTCTGTCTCTCTCGCACGCACTCTTTGTCGTGTCGTTTAATATTAGCGGCGTCTGCCGGAGGAGAGCCCTACTGACTTAGTATCGGGTATAACCGTAGAGTTGCGGTGCCCGCAGCAACTCACAACGTTCCCCCTCGTTGTATTTATACCCGATAATCAAAATGAGTATTGGGGTATATTAGATTTGTGGTAAAAGTGGATGTGTGTAACGTCCAGAAGGAATCGTTTCCGACCCCATAAAGTATATATATTCTTGATCAGCATCAATAGCCGAGTCGATAGAGCCCTGTCTGTCTGTCCGTCCGTCCGTCCGGCCGGCCGTCCGTCCGTCCGTCCGTCTGTCCGTCCCCTTCAGCGCCTAGTGCTCAAAGACTATAAGAGCTAGAGCAACGATGTTTTGGATCCAGACTTCTGTGATATGTCACTGCTACAAAAATATTTCAAAACTTTGCCCCGCCCACTTCCGCACCACAAAGGGCGAAAATCTGTGGCATCCACAATTTTAAAGATATGAGAAAACCAAAAACGTAGAATTGTAGAGAATGACCATATCTTTAAGACTGCGGAATCTGAATTGGATCGTTTCTTTATTATAGCCAGCATCAAGAAAACAATTTCATTTTTTCTCGCCCTGTCTCTCTCTAACACACACACACGTAGCATAGGCGGCTTTGCTTAGAGTAAAACATTAGCGCCTAGATCTCAGAGAATACAAAAGCTAGAGCAACCAAATTTGATATCCACACTCCTAATGTATCGGACCGAGACGAGTTTGTTTCAAAATTTCGCCACACCCCCTTTCGCCCCCGCAAAGGACGAAAATCTGGGGATATTCAAAAATCTCAGAGACTATTAATGCTAGAGTAACCAAATTTGGTATCCGCACTCCTGTTAGATCTTACTATAAAACGTGTATCTCAAAATTTCGCCCCACTCCTTTTCGCCCACACAAAGGACGAAAATGTGTTGCATCCACAATATTGCACATTCGAGAAAACTACAAACGCAGAATCATAGATAATGACCATATCTATCAGATTGCTGAATCTGGATCAGATCAGATCATTTTTATAGCCAATAGGAACAAATCAATTTGCACTGGCTACGGAGCGCCCGACGTCACGCTCAGACTGATTTTCTGTCTCTCTCGCACGCACTCTTTGTCGTGTCGTTTAATATTAGCGGCGTCTGCCGGAGGAGAGCCCTACTGACTTAGTATCGGGTATAACCGTAGAGTTGCGGTGCCCGCAGCAACTCACAACGTTCCCCCTCGTTGTATTTATACCCGATAATCAAAATGAGTATTGGGGTATATTAGATTTGTGGTAAAAGTGGATGTGTGTAACGTCCAGAAGGAATCGTTTCCGACCCCATAAAGTATATATATTCTTGATCAGCATCAATAGCCGAGTCGATAGAGCCCTGTCTGTCTGTCCGTCCGTCCGTCCGTCCGTCCGTCCGTCCGTCCGTCCGTCCGTCCGTCCGTCTGTCCGTCCCCTTCAGCGCCTAGTGCTCAAAGACTATAAGAGCTAGAGCAACGATGTTTTGGATCCAGACTTCTGTGATATGTCACTGCTACAAAAATATTTCAAAACTTTGCCCCGCCCACTTCCGCCCCCACAAAGGGCGAAAATCTGTGGCATCCACAATTTTAAAGATACGATAAAGCCAATTTTAAAGATATGAGAAAACCAAAAACGTAGAATTGTAGAGAATGACCATATCTTTAAGACTGCGGAATCTGAATTGGATCGTATCATTATTATAGCCAGCATCAAGAAAACAATTTCATTTTTTCTCGCCCCGTCTCTCTCTAACACACACGTAGCATAGGCGGCTTTGCTTAGAGTAAAACATATGCGCCTAGATCTCAGAGACTACAAAAGCTAGAGCAACCAAATTTGGTATCCACACTCCTAATATATCGGACCGAGACGAGTTTGTTTCAAAATTTCGCCACACCCCCTTCCGCCCCCGCAAAGGACGAACATCTGGGGATATTCAAAAATCTCAGAGACTATAAAAGCTAGAGCAACCAAATTTGGTATCCGCACTCCTGTTAGATCTTACTATAAAACGTGTATCTCAAAATTTCGCCCCACCCCCTTCCGCCCACAGAAAGGACGAAAATCTGTTGCATCCACAATATTGCACATTCGAGAAAACTAAAAATCATCATCATCATCATCATAAAAACGGAGAATCATAGATAATGACCATATCTATCAGATTGCTGAATCTGGATCAGATCAGATCATTTTTATAGCCAATAGGAACAAATCAATTTGCAGTGGCTACGCAGCGCCCGACGTCACGCTCAGACTGATTTTCTGTCTCTCTCGTCGTTTAATATTAGCGGCGTCTGCCGGAGGAGAGCCCTACTGACTTAGTATCGGGTATAACCGTAGAGTTGCGGTGCCCGCAGCAACTCACAACGTTCCCCCTCGTTGTATTTATACCCGATAATCAAAATGAGTATTGGGGTATATTAGATTTGTGGTAAAAGTGGATGTGTGTAACGTCCAGAAGGAATCGTTTCCGACCCCATAAAGTATATATATTCTTGATCAGCATCAATAGCCGAGTCGATAGAGCCCTGTCTGTCTGTCCGTCCGTCCGTCCGTCCGTCCGTCCGTCTGTCCGTCCCCTTCAGCGCCTAGTGCTCAAAGACTATAAGAGCTAGAGCAACGATGTTTTGGATCCAGACTTCTGTGATATGTCACTGCTACAAAAATATTTCAAAACTTTGCCCCGCCCACTTCCGCAACCACAAAGGGCGAAAATCTGTGGCATCCACAATTTTAAAGATACGAGAAAACCAAAAACGCAGAATCTTAGAGAATGACATATCTTTTAGACTGCAGAATCTGAATTGGATCGTATTATTATTATAGCCAGCATCAAGAAAACAATTTCATTTGTTCTCGCCTTGTCTCTCTCTAACACACACGTAGCATAGGCGGCTTTGCTTAGAGTAAAACATTAGCGCATGGATTTCAGAGACTACAAAAGCTAGAGCAACCAAATTTGGTATCCACACTCCTAATATATCGGACCGAGACGAGTTTGTTTCAAAATTTCGCCACACCCCCTTCCGCCCCCGCAAAGGACGAACATCTGGGGATATTAAAAAATATCAGAGACTATTAAGGCTAGAGTAACCAAATTTGGTATCCGCACTCCTGTTAGATCTTACTATAAAACGTGTATCTCAAAACTTGTCCCCACCCCCTTCCGCCCACACAAAGGACGAAAATCTGTTGCATCCACAATATTGCACATTCGAGAAAACTAAAAATCATCATCATAAAAACGCAGAATCATAGATAATGACCATATCTATCAGATTGCTGAATCTGGATCAGATCAGATCATTTTTATAGCCAATAGGAACAAATCAATTGGCAGTGGCTACGCAGCGCCCGACGTGACGCTCAGACTGATTTTCTGTCTCTCTCGCACGCACTCTTTGTCGTGTCGTTTAATATTAGCGGCGTCTGCCGGAGGAGAGCCATACTGACTTAGTATCGGGTATAACCGTAGAGTTGCGGTGTCTGCAGCAACTCACAACGTTCCCCCTCGTTTTAGTTTCAAGTGGTGTGTTTTAGCATCATTAGCCTATGGAAAACACCTTAAAACTATATATCAAACAGCAGCATTAAAAAAAATTTCCCGAGATAAGTTAACAATACCATCATCCTATCGATTCCGAAACATACGGTAAGACATCATTTATTATGAAGGAGTAAGATTAAATTTTTCCGGAATTGAGTTTCCAATAACAAGCAAAGGAATCAAGCGATTCGAATCAGCAAATGAAGATTTTAGCATTAATGTTTATGAAGTCGATGAGAATGGAAAAAACGTTGTGGGACCCACAGTGAGGACTAAGAAAATTCGGACTCACCACATAAACTTGCTTGGAATTAATAGTGATAATATGCAAATGATGCATTATGCATATATAACGTGCATGAGAAAATTATGTTATTCACAACATAGTAAATCCCATAATACTGCATATTTTTGCGAGAACTGCTTGCAATTTTATAGTACAACAAATACTATACATGACACTAAAGAGTGTGGAAAAGTTGCTGCTTTGTATCCTGAACCTAATACCAAAACTGTATTCAAAAGTTTTTCTAAAAAACTATCTCCACCAGTAGTAATTTATGCTGACATCGAAGCAGTTTTGGAAAATTACCATATAAATCTTAATGATCCATCAAAATCATCAACTACTATGGCACAGAGGCATACAGCATGTGCAGCATGATTTTATATTGTACATAAATACAATGAACATCTAAATGAGATGTGGACATACGAAGGTAAATATTTTAACATTCCAGCAAAGGCAATAAACTCATAAACATTATGATTTCGTTATTTCAGGACCGGATTGTATCCAAAAATTTTGTCAAGCACTTAGGATGAAAGCCGATGGCCTTTATGAGAAGTACTGGAAGTCCTATAAAAAACCAATCTATCAGTTTAACATTTGGGATGAGGATTACCAGGAACACGGTGATTGCTATGCCTGCGAGAAACAAATTTCTGATGATGATCGAGAAAAATTCTTTGATTAGTTTACAGGACATTATGTAGGTCCTATTCATAAGCTGTGTAAACAGACATTTAGATTAAGCGATCCCTTTTTCCCGGTAGTTTTTCATAACTTGTCTCGTTATGATATACATTTATTTGTTACGTCAATAAAAGATGAACTAAGACCCATTCCTGGCAATAAAGAGTTATATATTGCGTTAACTCAAATTTGTAAGCTCGATGAATCTTATCTTCATCAATATAAAACGAGGTGGAACGTTGTGAGTTGCTGCGGACACCGCAACTCTACAGTTATACCCGATACTAAGTCAGTATGGCTCTCCTGCGGCAGACGCCGCTAATATTGAACCACACGACAAAGAGTGCGTGCGAGAGAGACAGAAAATCAGTCTGAGCGTGACGTCGGGCGCTGCGTAGCCACTGAAAATTGATTTCTTGCTTTTGGCTACACAAATGATCCGATCAGATCCAGATTCAGCAATCTGATAGATATGGTCACTATCTATGATTCTGCGTTTTTAGTTTTCTCGAATGTGCAATATTGTGGATGCAACAGATTTTCGTCTTTTGTGGGGGCGGAAGGGGTGGGGCGAAATTCTGAGATACACGTTTTATAGTGAGATCTAACAGAAGTGCGGATACCAAATTTGGTTACTCTAGCCTTAATAGTCTCTGAGATTTGTGGATGCCCCAGATTTTCGTCCTTTGCGGGGGCGGAGGGGGGTGTGGCGAAATTTGGACACGAAACGGTCAAGCTGCGATATCACAGGAGTGTGGATACCAAATTTGGTTGCTCTGGCTCTTATAGGTTCTGAGATCCTTGAACTCATATTTTGCAATTGACAAAACCGACCATGAAACCTGTGTGTTAGAGAGAGACAGAGCGAGAAAGAATGAAATTGTTTTCTTGATTCTGGCTATAATCATTATACGATCTGTTTCAGATTTTGCACTGTAGAAGATATGGTCATACTCACCGATTCTGCGTTTTTGGTTTTATCGTATCTTTAAAAATGTGGATGCCACAGATTTTCGTCCTTTGTGGGGGCGGAAGTGGGCGGGGCGAAGTTTTGAAATATTTTTGTAGCAGTGACATATCACAGAAGTCTGGATCCAAAACATCGTTGCTCTAGCTTTTATGGTCTTTGAGCACTAGGCGCTGAAGGGGACGGACGGACGGACGGACGGACGGACGGACGGACAGACGGACAGACAGACAGGGCTCAATCGACTCGGCTATTGATGCTAATCAAGAATATATATACTTTATGGGGTCGGAAACGATTCCTTCTGGACGTTACACACATCCACATTTACCACAAATCTAATATACCCCAATACTCATTTTGAGTGTCGGGTATAATTAGATATATAGATTCAAATAGATTTTTAAATTCAAGCTTGGAAAAACTCGGTAGTTATATGAACATAGCGAATTTTAAAATTTTTAAAACTAAATATCAAGGTGAAAAATTTGATATGCTACGACGAAAGGGAGTATTTCCCTATGATTATTTGGATAGTTTTGAAAAATTTGATGAATCCCTGCTTCCCTCGCGAGATAATTTTTATAATTAACTGAATGATGAGGAATGTAGTGTTGAAGACTACAACTTTGCTCAGAAGGTTTGGACCGCATTTAATTGCAAATCTATTAGAGATTATTTAAAATTATATTTGGAAAGCGATGTTTTAATTCTTGCTGATGTATTTGAGAATTTTAGGAGTCTTTGTTCCCGAGTGTACAGGTTAGACCCCATTAATTATGTTACTGCTGCTTCAGTTTCATGGGATGCAATGTTAAAATACACAAGACAAGGGTAGAATTAGAACTTGTTAGTGATCCTCACATTTATAATTTTTTAAAAACTGCTGTTCGTGGAGGGTTGACCCAATGTACTCAACGGATTGCAACAGCAAATAACAAATATTTAAATAATAAATTTAAGCCTACCGAATGTTGAAGAATGACCATCTCTAGCAATGCACGCATGTATTGACAGACATATGAGTATGTAGACGTATGTATGAGTGAGAGACGTAACGAAGCGACGTTCTCTTATCTCCCTTTTTGTTCTCCCTTTCGTTCGGTCTCTATCTGCCTGCGTGCAGAGCATTTAATTAGTCACAAATAAACCGTACAAACCGATACTCAAAATGAGTATTGGGGTATATTAGATTTGTGGTAAAAGTGGATGTGTGTAACGTCCAGAAGGAATCGTTTCCGACCCCATAAAGTATATATATTCTTGATCAGCATCAATAGCCGAGTCGATTGAGCCATGTCTGTCTGTCCGTCTGTCCGTCCGTCCGTCTGTCCGTCTGTCCGTCCCCTTCAGCGCCTAGTGCTCAAAGACTATAAGAGCTAGAGCAACGATGTTTTGGATCCAGACTTCTGTGATATGTCACTGCTTCAAAAATATTTCAAAACTTCGCCCCGCCCACTTCCGCCCCCACAAAGAACGAAAATCTGTGGCATCCACAATTTTAAAGATATGAGAAAACCAAAAACGTAGAATTGTAGAGAATGGCCATATCTTTAAGTCTGCGGAATCTGAATTGGATCGTATTATTATTATAGCCAGCATCAAGAAAACAATTTCATTTTTTCTCGCCCTGTCTCTCTCTAACACACACGTAGCATAGGCGGCTTTGCTTAGAGTAAAACATTAGCGCCTAGATCTCAGAGACTACAAAAGCTAGAGCAACCAAATTTGCTATCCACACTCCTAATATATCGGACCGAGACGAGTTTGTTTCAAAATTTCGCCACACCCCCAACCGCCCCCGCAAAGGACGAAAATCTGGGGATATTCAAAAATCTCAGAGACTATTAAGGCTAGAGTAACCAAATTTGGTATCCGCACTCCTGTTAGATCTTACTATAAAACGTGTATCTCATAATTTCGCCACACCCCCTTCCGCCCACACAATGGACGAAAATCTGTTGCATCCACAGTATTGCACATTCGAGAAAACTAAAAACGCAGAATCATAGATAATGACCATATCTATCAGATTGCTGAATCTGGATCAGATCAGATCATTTTTATAGCCAATAGGAACAAATCAATTTGCAGTGGCTACGCAGCGCCCGACGTCACGCTCAGACTGATTTTCTGTCTCTCTCGCACGCACTCTTTGTCGTTTCGTTTAATATTAGCGGCGTCTGCCTGAGGAGAGCCATACTGACTTAGTATCGGGTATAACCGTAGAGTTGCGGTGTTCGCAGCAACTCACAACGTTCCCCCTCGTTTACTTTTCGGTACAAGAACTTCCCTTGCAACGGCAGCGAAATTCTGTCCAACAGGTTATGGGCCCAGGTTCGGATTTTGTAAATTAAAAGTAAACTGATTGTTTTAGTTACGAACTATTAACATCGGTGTGACTCAGAGACTAAACGATAATCAGCAATGAGCGGGATGTATCAAATAGACAAATTAGAGGAGGGAAATTATGACTCCTGGTGTATTCTAATGCGGTCTGTGTTGGTGCACGCTGAATTGTGGAGTGTGGCATCTGGTGACCTGCTACCAACGAATGTTCCCGAAGGTGTGAATTGGCAGGCCAAGGATGAAAAGGCGCTGGCCATGATCACATTGAGTGTGAAAACTTCACAGTTGGGATACATTAAAAATTGCAGTAAGTCGTCCGAAGCATGGAACAAATTAAAGAGTGTTCATCAACCAAGTGGACCTGTACGAAAGGTTCAACTGTACAAGAAATTGCTAAGCAAGCGCATGGACCAAAGGCAAAGCATTTCAAGCAACATTAATGAGTTCGTGGATATTCTTGATGGCCTTGGGTCAGTAGGAATCGAGCTAAATGATGAGCTGCGCTCAATTGTTTTGTTGTCAAGCCTTCCAGAACAATTCGAAAATTTCGTTGTCGCCATAGAGACGCGCGACAGTCTGCCGACTTTCGATGTTCTATGCGTAAAACTGAAGGAAGAAGGCGAACGAAAGGGAAACACAGAAGATCAAAAGGAATACGCAAAGGCATATACCGCAGTACATAAGCCGGCCGCGCACAGAGCGCAAAAGAAGAGAAACAATGCAATGATATGTTTCAAGTGTGGTGAGCGCGGGCATATGAAGGCTCAGTGTAAAAAGGAGAGCGCAAATGTGGAAAGGGCAGCAAGAGTGGAGAACAAGCAGTGCAGTCTATTAAATGCGTTGGACGCAGATAATTTGAAAAAGAGTATGTGGTGTTTGGATAGTGGTGCCACAACACAGAAGATCAAAAGGAATACGCAAAGGCATATACCGCAGTACATAAGCCGGCCGCGCACAGAGCGCAAAAGAAGAGAAACAATGCAATGATATGTTTCAAGTGTGGGGAGCGCGGGCATATGAAGGCTCAGTGTAAAAAGGAGAGCGCAAATGTGGAAAGGGCAGCAAGAGTGGAGAACAAGCAGTGCAGTCTATTAAATGCGTTGGACGCAGATAATTTGAAAAAGAGTATGTGGTGTTTGGATAGTGGTGCCACAAGCCACATGTGTTGTGAGAAACAGTTATTCACAAAGTTCGAGAAACACACAGAAATGATTGGTCTGGCTGACTCCGGTTTCCTAAAAGCTGAAGGAAAAGGGGAAGTAGAGCTGAAGACAGAGATATGCACGCTGCTGTTAAAGAATGTTCTCTATGTGCCCGAAATGAATGGAAATTATTTCTCGGTGAGCAGCGCTGTACAGAATAAATGTTTCGTCACTTTTGGACAATAATATGCACGAGTTATCCAAAATGGCGAATGCATTGTAAAGGCGAACAGAGTTGGAAACTTGTATATGTTTCGAGGAAAACAAAACAACTGTTTTGCGGCGGTTAAGGCTGATGGTAACCTGTGGCATAAACGGTACGGCCACTTGAACATCAGCAGTATGAAAGATTTGATCAGCAAAGGAATGGTGCGCGGCATTGAAAATATAGTTTTCCCGGCGAATATGAATTGCAAAACATGTATGGTCAGCAAGATTCATGCGCAACCATTTCCTGTTGCAACCACCAGTAGAGCTCAAGATATATTGGAACTAGTTCATGCATATGTGTGCGGGCCCTTTGGCACACAGTCGCTTGCTGGATCAAAGTATTTTCTAACCTTCATCGATGACAAATCAAGGCGTATATTTGTGTATTTCCTGCGGACAAAGGACGAAGTCTTCCAGAAGTTCGTCGAGTTCAAAACCCTGGTTGAACGGCAAACGGGAAAAAGTCTCAAATGTATCCGGAGCGACAATGGCGGTGAATTTGTCAACAAATCGTTTGATGAATTTCTGAAAACTAATGGGATTGAGAGGCAGCTGACAGTGGCGTACACTCCACAGCAAAACGGCTTTGCTGAGAGGGCAAACCGCACTCTGGTGGAAATGTCAAGATGTATGCTGGTCCAGTCAGGATTATGCGAATCCTTGTGGGCTGAGGCAGTCAACGCAGCTGTGTATGTACGGAATCGATCACCGACCAAGGCGCTGACCAGTATGACGCCTATGGAAGCGTGGACTGGTAAGAAACCTTTTGTTGGTCATCTAAAGGTTTTTGGCTCCGTTGCAGTAGCTTTGGACAAGGGTCCAAGGAAGAGTAAACTTCAACCAAAAGGCAAAGAATATCGCATGATTGGATATTCAGTAGCGGCTAAGGGCTATCGACTGTATGACCCTGTGTCTCATCAGGTGATTGAGAGGCGAGATGTTCTCTTTGACGAGATCCAAGACGACAAGGATACAGTCACATTCGAACTTCCGAAGGCAGAAGTTAGCATGCAGTCAGGCGGCGATAGCCATGGTGCCATGGTGCAAGCGTTGACGGGTAGAATCCCAGCAGCAGCGGTACTGATGGGTACGAGAGCGCAACAGAAAAGGTTGAGTCAGATGAGCCAGCTCCTCGCGTTGGACCTGGCAGACCAAGGCTGATTCGGACCGGCAAACCTGGCCGTCCAAGAAAGGAGTACAACATTCTTGGTGCTCTGGTTGCCAGCGACGTAAAGATTCCAGTATCCTACGAGGAGGCGTTGATCAGTATTCATGCATCACATTGGTCCGAAGCGATGCAACGCGAATATGAGGCATTAATGGCAAACGAGACATGGCAGTTGGCAGACTTACCGGCAGGACAACGAGCAGTTGGATGCAAATGGGTATATAGCCTGAAACGCGACAAAGATGGTCAAATCGAACGTTTCAAGGCGCGGCTGGTGGCAAAAGGTTGCTCCCAGCAGTACGGCATAAACTATGCGGAAACATTTTCTCCAGTCTGCAGACTGGAGAGCGTGCGATTTATTCTTGCGCTAGCAGCAGAATTGAAATTATATGTCAACCAAATGGATGTATGTACGGCATACCTCAACAGTGACCTGAGCGATACGGTGTACATGAAGCAACCACAAGGGTACATTGATCGAGCTTATCCAGCGAAGGCTATGCTGCTTAAAAAGGCAATATATGGATTGATGCAGTCAGGAAGGGAATGGAATTCGAAGCTGAATGGCGTCCTGACTAATCTGGGTTTTGTTTCCTGTGACAACGAGCCGTGCCTCTACCAGCAGAGAGGGAAAGGTAACTTATCGTTAATCTTAATATATGTTGACGATTTACTTATAGCATGTCAGTCCAAAGAGGACATGCTCGGTATCAAATCGGCTATTTCAAATGCGTTCGAATGTATCGACAAAGGTGTTCCAGAGCTGTTTTTAAGCATGGAGGTGCACCGTGAAGGTGAGCTTGGGCCTATCACCATAGGCCACTCGCAATACATCAAGGAACTATTGCAAGCTCACGACATGGACAAATGTAGACCAGTGGCTACTCCGTTGGATGCGGGGTTCCAGGTGGATTGTACTAATGAGCAGTGTCAAAAGGTTGATCCTGTCATGTATCAATCCATGATTGGTGAGCTGATGTGGCTGGCACTCACAACCAGACCGGACATTTTGCATTCAGTTGCAAAGTTGGCCCAGAGGAACAAAGATCCGCACGCAGAGCATCTGGCTGGTGTGAAGCACGTTCTGAGGAACTTGGCAGCGACGATGAACTTCAAACTACACTACAAAGGGTGTCACCAGCCACTTACTGGATATGTGGATGCGGATTGGGGCGGCGATCGAACTAACCGGAAGTCGTATACGGGCTATGTTTATTTTTTGGCAGGTGGCCCAATTTCTTGGCGATCTGAGAAACAACGCAGCGTGGCACTTAGCAGCACGGAGGCAGAATACATGGCACTGTCGGCTGCGTGTAAGGAGTCCATATTCTTACGTCGCTTAATCATTAAAATTGGCTTTGGAGATGAAGCTACCTCAACTACCTTATATGGCGATAATCTGAGCGCACAAGAGCTGGCTAGGAACCCAGTGCATCACTCAAGGACCAAGCAAATTGATATTAGATATCACTTTGTACGACAGATTGTAGAAGAAGGTCAAGTTAAGTTAAAGTATGCTAGTACAACAGATATGATTGCAGATATCTTGACCAAGAATCTCCCTAAGAGAAAGCATGTCGAATTTACAAAATTGTTAAGTTTAAATTGAGTTAAATGGAAGCATGCACGCATTGAGGAAGGGTGTTGAAGAATGACCATCTCTAGCAATGCACGCATGTATTGAAAGACATATGAGTATGTAGACGTATGTATGAGGGAGAGACGTAACGAAGCGACGTTCTCTTATCTCCCTTTTTTTTCTCCCTTTCGTTCGGTCTCTATCTGCCTGCGAGCAGAGCATTTAATTAGTCACAAATAAACCGTACTTATGAATGGTTGCGTTTTTACTTTTCGGTACAAGAACTTCCCTTGCAACGGCAGCGAAATTCTGTCCAACACCGAACCCATAAATTTCCTTTCATATATTGACGCCAACAACTTATATGGATGGGCTATGAGTCAACCCCTTCCATTTTCTAATTTTAAATTTCTAAGTAACGATGAAATTTCATCTTTCAACGTTCTTAGCATATCGGCATATAGTGATGTTGGATATATTTTAGAAGTAGATATGCGATACCCTGATGATATTCATAAAAAGCATAATAGTTTACCTTTTTGCCCCGAAAATAAGATTCCACCAGGAGGAAAGCAGACAAAACTAATAGCTGACTTAAGTGATAAAAAGAACTATATAATCCATTTGAAGCAGCTACAGTTATGTATAGAGCAAGGTATGATTTTAGAAAAAATATCTAGAGTTTTATCATTTAATCCTGTTGTTAATTAGTCCTGTTGGCTGAAACCTTATATTGACCTCTGTGGAGATAATGTTTTTTATCCCCAATCGGCCGACTAATTATTTCGAATTAAATAAAACTCGGCGCAGAAATAAAATTACGATATGTTCTTTAATGCGTGACATCCAAATTGCAAGTGTGGCTTGCCTGCCCTTTACATTGCCGCTCCGATCGCTAAGCGCAGCTTCGCTCGGCCGACGTCGGTAGGCAGACGCAAAGCGGAGATAGCGAAGAGCGAGCTGGCAGAGAGCGTTTAGCAGGGCAAGCAAGCGCAAAGCTTTAACAAACAAATGAGTGACATAGACATAAGTAACAAACAAAATAAGCGGCTGAGGGCCAAGAATTAGGTGCTATTTGGCAAGCAGCTCATCGGCTGGGTTCTGCTCCGAACATTCACCCCCCGTTGGAAGGCAAAGGCTTTCAACAGATCCATCCTGAAGGGGCAGAACCGCTATTTTTCCAACGGCCCTCTTGAAGATGCTTGCTTGGGCGCAGCTGGCGGCTACGCTGGGATGATCGTCGAACGCAGCAATCGGCGCTTCTTTACGAAGGCGGCTTGTCGTGACTACGTCTTGATCATCGGGAACCTCTGTAATTGCATAGAATGGCAGGAAATTTGGCAATGTAGAAACTGTTGAAAGTTGAATTTCATTTGGCGTGGATATGTAGGTTTTTAATATATGGAAAAGTTCGCGCTGCAGTTCCTGATTCTCCGATCGCAGTTTTTCCACTTGCACCTGGCACTCGAGCAGCTGCTTCCTGCATTGCTGCTCTAAGTTTTGGTACTCCAGCGTTGTGGGTCGAAAATCGTCAATAGAGATGCACGAGGAATTTTCAAAAGCGGCTAAAGCTGCACGCTTATTCTCCGAGCTATCAAGGCTTCCTGATACTATCCAACCAAGTTTAGTCTCCTGCAATGTTGGCAATTGGGCTGATAGTCGAATCTGTCCGACGCACATTAAATCGAAGAACAAACCAGAACCTATCAACAGATCGATACGTTGGGGCTTGGAGAAATTAGGATCAGCTAGTTTTAGATTATTCGGCATTGGCCAATCCTTTGCGTCTACGCCGAAGTTAGGCTGCATTTCCGTAATTGAGTTGGTGACAATTGCAGCGAAGGAAGCTCGATAGCTTGCGTCCTGGGATTGTACAACTATATGTACAGACTTGCTCGAAGGTAGAATGGAATCTCCAATTCCAGAGATGTGAACATAAGACGAGCGATGATCCAACTGCAACTGATCAGCAAGTCTAGATGTTACAAAGTTTGCCTGTGATGCAGAATCCAAAATGGCACGACATGGGATAAGTGCTCCATAACGATCTGTTACATGGACGAGGGCAGTAGGTAGCAACACGTTCTGGCTAGGCTGAGATTTCTGGATCGAGGGGGGAGGGCTGGAACACCCGCTTGCTAGAAGCACAGTCGCGGCCTCTTGCTGGATCGATTCCTCGGCCGGTGAAGAGGAAGATGAAGCACCAGTTCCCGATGGAATGTGGAGTAGCGTGTGATGTTTGGCCTGGCAATGCCTGCAAAGTCCTGACCTGCACCTCTGCAATTCATGGCCTTTGTTGAGGCAGTTCAAACACAAGCGGCTCTTCTTTGCTTCTTTGTATCGTTCAAACGCAGAGAGATTCAGGAATGCCTGACATCTAGATATGTAATGCTCGGAGGAATTGCAATGGTTACATATGGGGTTAGGATGGTCGTTACTGGAGGTGATAAGGGTGACAGGTTTGTCTTCTCCCACCTGTTGACTAGGACTTGTTGCCATGGCTGATCCCAAATTCTCCAGCATCCGACATCTCGCTTCCAGAAATGAGGCCATGCTTGACCACCGAGGCAATCCTGACGTCGGCAAGTTCTCTTCCCATTTCTCCTTTGTTTTGTGGTCCAGTTTCGTGCCTATGATGAAGATCAGCAACCCATCGGATATCTCCTGCGGGGTCGCCAAGGTCTGAAGTGCACGCAAGTGCGAATTGATTTTGTCGCTGAGCGCGCGCAAGCCGATAGCCGAGCCCTTCTCCACCCCTTGCAGCCCGAAAATAGCCTTGACGTGTGCCTGAAAATGTAACAGTTTATTATCGAATCGCAACATTAGTAAATTCAACGCCTTGTCGTAATTCTCCTCAGAAAGTTCCAAGGAACGAATCGTATCCAGCGCAGCACCATCTAGACATCCACGAAGATATTGGAATTTTTCGATGATTGGTATACGATGGTCTTTGTGCACCATTGTCGAGAACATCGAGTGGAATTCTGGCCAATCCATGTAGTTCCCCCGAATCGCGGAAGCTGCAACTCGGGCATTCGAGAACGGCCTATACTATTATAGGCGAACAACGACGAATTCCCCTCGAGAGTATGCCGAGCCGTTGAATTGGCAACATTTACCGTGCGAGCAGCCATCAACTCCCGCGACAGCCTGGACCTAACCTTGACATAAACATTCGAAAAGTCCAGCCGGGCATCATGGGCTAACTGCAGGAAATCCAGCCTTTCAAGGCTCGTTTGAGCGGCATCGAAATCCGCATTCATTCGCTCGATTTGCTCTAAGCGAGCTTGAAGTTCTGCCTCATCTAACTCGGCAAGCTCTTCCTTGGTGAGAAAGCGATCCATGGCCTTTAGTTGGCGCGCGATGGACTCGGCCTTGTGCTTGTAGAAATCTACATCACTCGGCATTGCTGCGTTCGCGACATTGGTAGGCTCAGGTGCTGCCATGTTGAGGTTTTAAAAGAGTCACTCAGCACGACCGAAAAAGACACCCTGTATACGTATAAACGTGGGAACCGAAAGCAAAGGGATTACAGCTAATGCCTTTAGCTGTGCGGCTGTGCGAGCTGTCCGATTCCGCTTTGTACTCCGCTTGTGTGTATTAGTGAGTTCGCTGCACTGCCTACCGCACTGCACTGACCGAATTGTCGCGACAGAGAAATTAATAGCCAGCAATGCGTGTATGTAGGTGTATGTAAGTGTGTTTTAGCACCGAATTGTGCTTAACCGCCGAAAATTTGCTAGGGCTAACGAATGTCGATCGCGAATGATTATTAATTGACACTGCAACTCAGAGATCACGTCGGGGTCACCAAATTTTATGTGGAGATAATGTTTTTTATCCCCATTCGGCCGACTAATTATTTCGAATTAAACAAAACTCGGCGCAGAAATAAAATTACGATATGTTCTTTAATGCGTGACATCCAAATTGCAAGTGTGGCTTGCCTGCCCTTTACATTGCCGCTCCGATCGCTAAGCGCAGCTTCGCTCGGCCGACGTCGGTAGGCAGACGCAAAGCGGAGATAGCGAAGAGCGAGCTGGCAGAGAGCGTTTAGCAGGGCAAGCAAGCGCAAAGCTTTAACAAACAAATGAGTGACATAGACATAAGTAACAAACAAAATAAGCGGCTGAGGGCCAAGAATTAGGTGCTATTTGGCAAGCAGCTAATCGGCTGGGTTCTGCTCCGAACAACCTCAATACATCTCTTAGAAAATTAGCTAGCAATGACTTTGAGATAAACTTTTACAAATTAATGGTTAATGCCGTTTACGGTAAAACAATGGAGAATGTAGAAAAAAGTCGTGAGGTTGCATTAGTTAAGCATTATGATTCAAGACAAAACTCAGCAGGGTTTAGACAACGCATAGCAAGACATAATTTCCACAGTGTTGAAATCTTTGGAGATAATTTGGCTGCCATTGAATCAACTAAGTCCCGAATTTTTTATGATAAGCCCATATACATTGGAGTTAGTGTACTAGAACTTTCAAAATGGTTAATGTATGACTATTTCTATAATTTTCATTCTGTAAAATGTCCATCATCAAAAATACTCTATATGGATACAGATTCATTTATTATATCATCAGAAGAAGATTTTTATGATTTAATTAAATTCAATCCTAATCGCTTTGATACATCCAATTACCTAGCCTCAAACAGATTCGGTATCAATCTCGCTAATAACAAAGAGCTTGGATTAATGAAAGACGAAAATGCAGGAAAAATAATGACGTCGCTTGCAGGATTAAAAGCGAAAGCATACTCATATTTAATTGCTAAAGATGATAACACTGACTATAACGTAAAAAAGGTTAAAGGCGTAAAAAAAGTCAGTAGTGAAACGGTTAACTCATACTCATTATATTGAATGCATTAAACATAAAAAAACTTATTATGGACAACATAGAGTTATTAGAAGTAGAGGTCATAAAATTTATACTGAAATTGTAAATAAGATAAGTCTAAATTATAAGGATGACAAAAGATTTATATTACCTGATAATATTTCAACATTAGCTCATAATCACTATGAAATTAAAAATATTTTAGGTGCTAGTAATAATACACAAAATATGGTATAAGTAAATTTAACATTATATTATTATTATTATTTAATTTGTGTATAATTAAAACTATATTTCAATGTACAAAATACACAACAATAAATTAAATCTGATAAATATTTTGCGTGCCTAATTATTATAATATACTCTTTTTATCTATCCATGAATTGTGTGTTTCATCGAAACCTAACCATTTAACAAAAACTTGTTCTTTTTTCCTTCTGAGTATTTTTTCCACTAAGAAAGCATTTTCATCTTTAACTTTTTGGAGTTCTTGATCATAAAATGAGCCTTTGATCATTTCCCCCTTATAGTACTCCAGTTCATATGTTACAGGATTAGTAGACTTTACTTTTAAAATTTTAAATACTTCGGTTGTCCAGTTTGGATCATAGCCCTTTGTAAAAATACCTTTATATTTACTTATTCTAACAGGATCACCAATGGAAAACTTGTGTTTAGGAAAAACCTTACAAATATTATAAGCTGTTTTCAAAATAAACTCTTCATTTTGTTTGTTTACATCTATAGGCCTCATTTTTATAGTACGGTGATATGAATTATTATAATCTTTTAGTAAGTCATGCAAGGTATAAATCCACGTATGATTACCCTGCATACTAAAGATTTTCCACATACGATTTTTTAATGTTCTATTAAAACGTTCACAAATAGATGCCTTAAGGTGTGTATATGTATGGTAATGGTTAATGTTATTCTTTTTTCATTAACTCTCCGAAGGCTACATTAAAAAAACTCCTTTCCTTGATCAGATTGAATATTTTTAGGTTTATGTTTAGATATTTTTAATATTTTCTTCAATGCTGATAAAACATCTAAAGCTGTTTTAGACTTAACGGGAACTGCATATGCATACTTCGAGAACGTGTCAATTACTGTCAGCAAGTACCTATATCCTTTGTTTTCCTTATAAAAGGGTATCATTTCAACTAAATCGATTTGCCACGTGTCATTAATTCCCTTTTGTACGAATTTACGACGAATGAAATTTCTTCTAGCAGGCTTATGTATTTCATTAACAACTTGTTGCTTACTCATTTTTAATATAGTTTTTATTTTCTATTGTTATGTTGGGATGATTGCTTATTTAAAAGTGTTTGCTTATACTCAAGAACATCGCGTTTTATTGGATTACACATTTTTTTGGAAATTTCAAAGCATAAACGGGTTAAATCTATTTGCACATTTCTATCATAAGTACCGTCTAAATCAGCTAGTTGAACATCAAATTTTTTGTAAGGCTGCATACTTAGGAATAATATTATTATAGTAGAGGTATATAATTTGTTGCTTAAGTATCGTATTCCAACATAAAAATGTGGTAAAAAAAATGCATAATCTTAAAAACGATCTCCAGGACTCACTATCAAATTCAATTTTATTTCCAAACTGATTTATTATAAACACATACTGCTTATCTGATTTTCGAAATCTAAAATTGCACTTAATTGTGGGCAATAATGGATGGTCTATAATTGTATCAGGCATCAAAAAATCATACTGATCAAGTTTCAATTGGATATACTCCTTGAAAATTCTCAGGAGCTCTTCAGAATATATAAGGAGGTGACAGGTGAACCACATGGTTATTTACTTATTGATCTTACTCAGGGAATAAATGATCTCCTTAGATTTCGTACACATATTTTTATACCCGATACTCAAAATGAGTATTGGGGTATATTAGATTTGTGGTAAAAGTGGATGTGTGTAACGTCCCCATAAAGTATATATATTCTTGATCGGCATCAATAGCCGAGTCGATTGAGCCGTGATATGTCACTGCTACAAAAATATTTCAAAACTTCGCCCCGCCCACTTCCGCCCCCACAAAGGACGAAAATCTGTGGCATCCACATTTTTAAAGATACGATAAAACCAAAAACGCAGAATCGTAGAGGATGACTATATGTTTTAGAATGTAAGATCTCAACCAGATCGTATAATTATTATAGCCAGAATCAAGAAAACAATTTCATTCTTTCTCGCTCTGTCTCTCTCTAACACACAGGTTTCATGGTCGGTTTTGTCAATTGCAAAATATGAGTTCAAGGATCTCAGAACCTATAAGAGCCAGAGCAACCAAATTTGGTATCCACACTCCTGTGATATCGGACCTTGACCGTTTCGTGTCCAAAAGGAACAAATCAATTTGCAGTGGGTACGCAGCGCCCGACGTCACGCTCAGACTGATTTTCTGTCTCTCTCGCACGCACTCTTTGTCGTTTCGTTTAATATTAGCGGCGACTGCCGGAGGAGAGCCATACTGACTAAGTATCGGGTATAACTGTAGAGTTGCGGTGTCCGCAGCAACTCACAACGTTCCCCCTCGTTAATTCTGAGTATACAGTTTGCTTTTCAGATGAAAATGGTTTACAAAAAGAATCTAAATCGACTGAAAGCGAACAAACATTTATTGTATGTGCTCAAAAGGGCAAATAATAAACTTCGAAATGCAATTATAAGTAATTGTGACATTGAGTTAGTAAAAGCATTAGTGGAGATAGTGTTGAATACTCTACGAGGAAATCATAAGATATCAAAAAAAGCAACTATATGCTCTAAAAAAGTATAAAAATGAATTACGTCTTATTTCATGTCCAAAACGGTCAATAAATTCTAAGAGAAAAGTTCTCATCCAAAAAGGAGGATTTTTACCTGTTTTAATAAGTTCATTGCTTTCGGGGATTTTTGGAAAAATATTGAACAATGCTTAAAAATAAGCATCAATTAACCAAAGTTATTTTAATGCATCCGAATCAAACCATACAAATCCGCGGGACCAGATGGCATCATCCCTGCCCAACTGATTCACGCTGGACAAAAAGCCACTAATTGGCTCAAAAGGATATACGAGGGAATCTTCTCCCATGGATATATCCCGGAAACCTGGCTTCACACCAAAGTCGTCTTCATCCCCAAGGCAGGCAAGCCCTCGCACACTGCCCCCAAAGATTTCAGACCCATAAGTCTATCGTCCTTCCTTCTGAAGACGATGGAACGGCTTTTGGGGATGCATCTCACGGTAAATATTCCGCCTAGTCTATTCTCAGACTCCCAGCATGCCTATCGGAAAGAAAGATCCACCGAAACGGCCCTACACACGATCACATCGATCATAGAAGCGTCCCTCAACTGTAAGGAGTACACACTGGTAGCCTTCCTCGACATAGAAGGCGCCTTTAATAACATCCTCACGACCGCCATCACGGGTGCACTGACGGACCTGGGGGTTGACTCCCGGACGGTGAGCCTGATCGATCAGATGCTACAATGCAGGACGGTTGAGGCATCACTGGGGACGTCAACGTCCACCAGATTTGTCAGTAGAGGCACCCCGCAGGGCGGAGTCCTCTCGCCCCTCCTATGGAACGTGGCAGTGAACGAACTGCTGCGGGAGATAGAGGGGGGTGGCTGCCGCGTGGTGGCGTATGCGGACGATGTTGCTATAGCATTCTCGGGTAAATTCCCGCAGACGCTGTGTGAGTGCCTGACAAGCACTCTCATGAAGATGTGAAAATGGGCAGACAAATGCGGTCTAGGCGTCAACCCGTCTAAAACGGAACTGGTGCTCTTCACTAGGAAGTACAAAGTTCCGGCACTGATTCCCCCAAGACTATGTGGGGAAGCACTAATCTTCAGCAACAACGCCAAGTATCTTGGTCTAATCCTCGATAGAAAGCTCGATTGGAAATTGAGCATAGAGGATAGAGTAAAGAAGGCCACAGTAGCCCTCTATACTTGCAGGAAAGCCATCGGAATAAGATGGGGAATGACCCCCTATATAGTTCGGTGGCTTTACACCACCATCAAGCGGAGGTTGTAGCCATCAAGGAGGCCATTTCCATCGTCTCCAAACTACTTCTAGACACGCACTTAGTGTGCGTTTTCTCGGACAGCCAAGCAGCTATTAAAGCTCTAGGCTCAATATCGTCGAACTCAGCGACTGTAAATGACTGCCGCAGGTCTCTGCAAGAGATCGCAGATCAGTTAGACCTTTTCCTTATATGAGTCCCAGGCCACAGGGACATCGAGGGGAACGACGCGAACCCCCACTTCTTCTGCCACTGCCCGGCCCTTGGAAATCGTCGTCTTCGTATTCTCGGGGCCGCTTTCCTCACAGACATTTCGGACCTGTCCTAAATCAAACCGGGGACCTGGTCCAGATTCATCCAAGCCTCCGGATGGGACTGCCCTTAATTTGCAACAGCCTGTTTCTCCACGGTTTTTTAGGCACTGGGAAGGGGCACACGCCCATGCAGCACCACAACGGACCTTCTACAGGTCCAAGTGAGCTTGGGAGGGTTTCATCACTCCCCCAGGCTACCGCCTGAACCTAACCTAACCTAATGCATCCGAATGCATATCAAACGAGGTGGAACGTTGTGAGTTGCTGCGGACACCGCAACTCTACAGTTATACCCGATACTTAGTCAGTATGGCTCTCCTCCGGCAGACGCCGCTACAATTAAACGACACGAAATAGAGTGCGTGCGAGAGTGACAGAAAATCAGTCTGAGCGTGACGTCGGGCGCTGCGTAGCCAGTGCAAATTGATTTGTTCCTTTTGGGTATAAAAATGATCCGATCTGATCTAGATTAAGCACTCTGATAGATATGGTCATTATCTATGATTCTGCGTTTTTAGTTTTCTCGAATGTGCAATATTCTGGATGCAACAGATTTTCGTCTTTTGTGGGGGCGGAAGGGGGTGGGGCGAAATTCTGAGATATACGTTTTATAGTGAAATCTAACAGAAGTGCGGATACCAAATTTGGTTACTCTAGCCTTAATAGTCTCTGAGATTTGTGGATGCCCCAGATTTTCGTCCTTTGCGGGGGCGGAAGGGGGTGTGGCGAAATTTGGACACGAAACGGTCAAGGTCCGATATCACAGGAGTGTGGATACCAAATTTGGTTGCTCTGGCTCTTATAGGTTCTGAGATCCTTGAACTCATATTTTGCAATTGACAAAACCGACCATGAAACCTGTGTGTTAGAGAGAGACAGACAGAGCGAGAAAGAATGAAATTGTTTTCTTGATTCTGGCTATAATAATTATACGATCTGGTTGAGATCTTACATTCTAAAACATATAGTCATCCTCTACGATTCTGCGTTTTTGGTTTTATCGTATCTTTAAAAATGTGACTGCCACAGATTTTCGTCCTTTGTGGGGGCGGAAGTGGGCGGGGCGAAGTTTTGAAATATTTTTGTAGCAGTGACATATTACAGAAGTCTGGATACAAAACATCGTTGCTCTAGCTCTTATAGTCTTTGAGAACTAGGCGCTGAAGGGGACGGACAGACGGACGGACGGACAGACGGACAGACGGACGGACGGACAGACGGACAGACGGACAGACAGACATGGCTCAATCGACTCGGCTATTGATGCTGATCAAGAATATATATACTTTATGGGGTCGGAAACGATTCCTTCTCGACGTTACACACATCCACTTTTACCACAAATCTAATATACCCCAATACTCATTTTGAGTATCGGGTATAAAAAGAATTAAGACAATGGATATACGAATTACGAACTACTACTACAGACAGACAGGGCTCAATCGACTCGGCTATTGATGCTGATCAAGAATATATATACTTTATGGGGTCGGAAACGATTCCTTCTGGACGTTACACACATCCACTTTTACCACAAATCGAATATACCCCAATACTCATTTTGAGTATCGGGTATAATAAAAATGGTAAATGTAACAGAGTTTTTCGTGACATTACTTAGTAATGATTCGTTAAATGTATATCATGATAACGTTAAGTGTGCATTTACAAACATTGTAAATATTCCTGAAAACATGAACGATGACTGGGAAGTAGGAATTACAGACTTATATCTAAATAAATGTATAAAAAGCAGGCCTGAGAATACCTCAATCGCATCTGAAGAAACAACAGAATTCGTTATTAGCTTAGTAAATGGAGAAACATTTCGATATGAAAATGAGTCAATAGAGTCTGAACAGTTTCAAAATGGGTGGATTTTTGTTTACACTGACATTATCAAACCAAGATGTGTTGGAAATAAAAGACCTCGATGTCTTCGAGTATTACATTATAATGGAAAAGAGCAACTTATACAATTCAACAATATTGAATATTATCCCATTGAAATATGGTCTCCAAAAGAAATTTCGATCTTAATTACCGATTCCAAAGGGTATAAAGTACCATTTGAATCTTCAGCAATTCCAATTTTTGTTACCCTTCACTTTAAAAAACCAAAAGAAATGCTATAAATAATACTGTAAAGATGGAAATTTATTCAGAGTAGAAATAACCACCATGACGAAATCTTATTAACAATATTATTTAAATCAGTGTGGAGGAGGGTTGAATCATATAGGAAGTCTTCATGTTTCACCCAGAGTTATCCAACAAGGTAGAGGAATTGGAAATTTTTTTAATGGTCTTTTTAATTACATAAAACCACTATTCCTTTCGGGGATAAACGCTATTAAAAACCAAGCTTCTGAGACTGGTAAGGCAGTAATAAATGAGTTTGGTCGAAAACCTTTAAGAACTATTATCCAAGAACAAAGTAAAATTGCTTTGCAAAACCTGTCAAATAAAGCCATTAATAAGTTAACCCGATTCCAGAATGGGGCAGGTAAAAAGAATAAAAAGAGAAGGTCTAGGAAAAAACTATCTCATTTATCATCTAAAGAAGGAAGCAAACATACGCAGTCGAGACCCAAAAAAAAAAAATCAACAAAGAAATTAACTATAAGAGACATTTTTTCTAAATCAAAATGACCACCCATATTGAATGTATAAAAAGCGAATTGGATCCCTTTGAGCCACATCCTACACAAAGCTCTATTCTGAGAACAGAAGAAGTTTCATATAACCCCATAGCTTCGTTGGACAGTGCTTCTTCAATTGATTTCGTTTGCTTAGGAAATGGGGAAACATATCGAGACCTATCAAGTGTTTACTTAAGACTTGTTGTGCAACTAAGAAAAAGTGATAATACCAACATTGAAGGAAACGATGTTGGAGTAGTGAATATTATTTTGCATTCAATGTTCATGTTAAAGTTATTTTATTTGTAAGACAGCAGAAGATCAGTATACAGAATTATATGTGCTTCCGAGTAACATACGCAAGAGACAGACGCCGAAAGAAGAATATCGATATGAGAACATCGATATGAGAACATCGATATGCAGCAGGGCACATGCGCAGTGTTGTTAGAGATCAATATGTAATTATCGTGGCGGTCACTTTGAACACTCCTCCTCAACACAACGCATGTTTACAAACTTTAAATATACTTAACTAATATTCAATAACATGTCAAGCACTTATAAACGATCTTTTAAACCAAATGCGAATGCAAATTTATGGTGCTTAACCTTGGCTAAGTTCTTTGTGAGGACATCTGCTATCATCTCATCGGTTGGCAGATACGCAATGTTGACTTCACCTCTCTTGAGAACCTCTCGAGAGACGTCGATGTGCTTTGTACGTGCATGAAACATGGGGTTTCTAGCAAGCTGCCGTGCTCCAATGTTGTCGCCGTACATCTGAATAGCTGACTCCTTGGACATCAGCTTCAAGTCAATCAGTAGGCTGCGAAAGTATATCGCCTCTTTTGCTGCAGATGATAAGGCTATGTACTCTGCCTCCGTGGAACTGAGGGCAACAGTCGATTGCTTTCTTGACTCCCAAGAAACCGCTCCTCCTGCCAACATGCATACATAGCCAGTGAATGACTTTCGGTTCGTCATATCACTTGCCCAATCTGCATCAAAAAAACACTCAATTGCCTTTCCTTGCCTTCGTTGTGCTAATTTGTTCACCGAATGCGCAATGTCCGGACGAGTCATAACAGCAAGATAAGATAACTCTCCAATTAGCTTTTGGAACGATGTGATGTCGACCCTGCGGCAGTCCTCTTTGTTGCATGCCACCTGGTAACCAGCTTCAAGAGGCGTGGACGTCTGTCGACAATCTTTCAAATTGTACTGTTCGAGCAACTCTCTAATATACTTCCGTTGGCTGATTGAAATCGCACCCGTACTGCCTTCACGTTTCACCTCAATACCTGAAAAGTATTGCATAGGCCCGATGTCAACCACATCAAATTCTGCTGCGATCTTTATCTTGATATCAGATATATCATCTAGGTCCTTACACGCCAAAATAATGTCATCTACGTAGACAGCTATTAGACACATATTTTTACCTGGCTTACAATACAGACAGGGTTCGTTGACAGTCGGTATAAAACCAATGCGTCTCAGCGTTGCATCCAACGTAGAGTTCCACACTCTTCCTGATTGTTTTAGGCCATACATACTTTTGTGAAGCCTCAAAACGTGATTTGGTTGAACTTCGCTGATGAAGCCCTCAGGTTGTCTCATAAAAACCTCATCTTCCAATTCGCCGTTGAGATACGCCGTGACAACATCCATTTGATGTAGGTGGAGACCATGTTCGACTGCAAGTGCAATTATCAACCTGGTAGTTGCGTGGCGTACAACTGGTGCAAATGTTTCCTTGTAGTCGATCCCGTAGCGTTGGCTACAACCTTTCGCCACCAGACGTGATTTGAGCCTGTTCACGCTTCCATACGGATTGGACTTAACTGCGTAAACCCATCTGCATCCAATGGACTTTTTCCCGCTAGACAATTTAGTAAGCGCCCACGTGCCGTTCTTCACGATAGATTCGTACTCGTCCTTCATTGATGCTTTCCATATCTCGCCTTCAGTAGACCGTTCAGCTTGTGCGTAGTTTTGTGGAACTTGTACGTCTGCTGCCAGTATCGCATTGAGCATATGATACTGCTTCCATGGTCGTCCTGGTTTGCCCGTCCGTACTATGGTTGGGCGTCCTGGTCCTCTTATTGGTTCTGGAATTACAAGAATGTCATTACTAGACCTTATCTCCTCCTGATTTTCTGGCTCATTTTCTGGATCTTTAAATTGCTCGCTATCCATTTCGGGTTCAGAGTCCTGCTTTTGTTGAACCTCAATTGATGCCATGTCATTGGAACATGATGCATCTAGTTTGCCCCCTTCAGGTTCTACAAAAATGACATACCTACTCTACGAGTTTCCTGGTTTCTTTACTGTAGCCCGAGTAGCCCACCATTATATACTCTAACTTTGATTTCTTTGTTTTATCTAGAGCTATCGCTACTGAGCCAAAAACTCTTAAATGCGATACCAATGGCTTTCTACCTGTCCATATTTCAAAAGGTGTCACCCCGCTCAAGCAGCTGCTTGCCACTCTATTTCGCAAATACGTGGCAGTTCGAATCGCTTCTGCCCAATAGCATTCACTTAACCCAGCATGCAGCAGCATACTTCTTGCCATTTCTACCAATGTTCTGTTGGCCCTTTCTGCAACTCCGTTTTGTTGAGGTGTATATGGCACTGTTAAGTTTCGCTTTATTCCATTTTGGTTTAGGTAATTATCAAAAACGTTTGATATGTATTCTCGGCCATTGTCGCTTCGTAAAACCTTGACTTTTCTCCCAGTTTGGCACTCAACTTGACTTTAAAATTCTTTAAAAGCCTCGAAAACCTGATCTTTGGTTTTTAGGAAACTTACTGATACATATCTTGAACAATCATCAATAAATGTGGCGAATATCAATTGCCTCCCATTGACTGCTTTTGCATTGGACCGCATACATCAGTATGTATTAAGTCTAGAACGCCCTTTGACCTGTTTGTGCTCGATTGAAATGGTTGCACGCAAATTTTATTTTTTGCGCATGTTGCACACACTTGTTTTGGCTTGTATATGCCCTTGAGACCTATTACCATCTCCTTGTTAACCATTTCCTTTAATGCGTCAAAATGTACATGGCCGAACCTATTGTGCCATTTGAATGCATATGCCTCAACATTTACAATGTTCATACACTTTTCCTGATTGTCCTGAACCATAAACAATCCATTTTCCAGATGTGCCTTTATAACTATTTTTCCGTTTTCAAAAATCATCGCTTGATTTTTCTCAAACACAATTTTTTTTCCATGTTTTAATAGTTTTGTGACCGATATAAAATTGTACTGCAAATCTGGTACCAAGATAACATTTTCCAGCGTAACGGATCTATCACCGAACTTTACTTGAACAGTTCCATGCCCTTCAGCAATAAGTGATTTACCGCCGGCTAAAAATACTTTTTGATTATCTTCCGTGAACGACACAAAGCGTTCCTTGTCACAACATAGATGCGCCGTTGCGCCACTGTCTATGCACCATGCATTTAACATCTGGTCATTTGGCTTAGCTAAACTTAGGATTGGTACATATTTTTCTGGTTCCACTTTGGCATATTCGGTTACGCAAAACATTGTACCCAATCTTTCCCCGCTTTTACTGTTTGCGCCCTTGTTGTTTGCTCCTTCCTGCTTGCTTTTAGCACGGCATTCCGATTTAAAATGCCCTTCCTTTCCGCACTTAAAACACTTTTTGCCCTTCTTAAAGTTTTTCTTAAAATTGTTGTTGTCATAACTGACGTGTAGTTCCGCGCTACTTGTAATTTCCTTGCTAATGCTATTTTCCTGCCTATTCGCTTCTTCAGAAATTTTTATTTTTAACATGCTCAAGCTCGGCAAATCATCTCGCGTCTCAATCGCAACAACAAAACTTTCATACGATTTAGGCAAACCATTTAGCAACACAACTGATAAGATCTTTTCATCAACCTTTATGTTGACCTCTGCTAAAGCCTCGTGTACCACCTGGAATTTCCGCAAATATTCCTGTGCACTTATACCATCCGACATTTTTAACGTCAACAATTGTTTAATTAAAAGCACTACCCTTGCTGGTCCGCTTGGCCTGTGAATTTTATTTAGCTTTTGCCATGCCTGTGACGACGATACACAATTTTTAATATTGTTTAGTTGGGTCGATTTAACACAAAGTAAAATTGACGCCAACGCCTTTTGATCCTTTAGTTCAAAAGCTGCACGTTGCTCATTTGTTGCACTTTCACTAAGCTCAATTTTACCACTGACGATTGGCCACAAATCATTTTTTATGAGAACACTTCTCATCAAAACTTCCCATGTGCTATAATTGTTTTCGTCCAGTTTCTGAATATTGAAATTCATATTTCCACTCATTTTTTATACTTATTGTCCCACAGTGCAAAATTTGTAACTGTGGATCGTCTCATGCACAAAGCAACTACGACGACAATACTGTTGTCCGTGTCTTTCTTTTGTTTTTTCGTTTTCTTTTAAGTATCCCTCCGAGTTGCTATTTACACACACACACTCGCGATTTTCTATGCCTTGGCATACACACTTTTGGGTATACACACTCGCGGTTTTGTGCGGCTTGGCATACGCACTTTTTGGTATACACACTTGAGTCTCCGTTCGCTTTTGTGTTTCTTGATCCGTTGGGACTGCTTTATTTTGGACTTTAAACCACGGCAACGGTCCGATTCGCTGCAAAATTCTAATCAAAAAAACATAATGCGAATCTCCGTTGAATTTGTTCAACTTGTTCTTTCGCCTTTCTATGTACACACATACACTAATGAGTCTATGCCATTTTTTTAGCACTGCTTTTCACTAAGCACCAAACAATGTTTATTGTTTCTCACTGTTTCTGTTTTATACTGTTTCTGGATGAATTGGTGTCTGGGCCCATAACCTGTTAAAGTTATTTTATTTGTAAGACAGCAGAAGATCAGTATACAGAATTATATGTGCTTCCGAGTAACATACGCAAGAGACAGACGCCGAAAGAAGAATATCGATATGAGAACATCGATATGAGAACATCGATATGCAGCAGGGCACATGCGCAGTGTTGTTAGAGATCAATATCTAATTATCGTGGCGGTCACTTTGAACAGTTTAGAAGTTCGTCCGTATATTAAAATAATATTTTGGTTTCTCAGAGTGATAATAACTATCATTATAGATCGTATTTGCAAACGATTTTAAACTATGGTAGTGATGCCAGTGAAAGTCACTTAGCCACTCAAGGTTATTATCCTAATTATGGTAAATTATTATCTGGTAGATACGTTAACACCGATGGATCCATTATGCTCAAAAATATTTTTCAAAACAGTAAGAAGGTTGAACTATTCGGAAAAGTTCATGGAGATATATTTAATCAACCAAAACTGCTTATAAATAATGTAGATTTGAGGATTACTTTTAACATTGAAAAAACAGCATTTTATTTAATGGAATCTGAAACTGAATCAAATCTTAAAATATTGGAGGCCCAACTATTCATGAACCACATAACTATTAATCCGAGCATTTTATTGGCTCATCATCATGTTTTACAAACTAAAAATGCCATTTATCCATACAGCAAAGTTCAAGTAAAATCATTTACAATATATCCAGGAAATAATACATTATCAATTGACAATGCAGTTATTGGACAGCTTCCCATTTTTTTGGCTTTTTGCATGGTAAAAAAACAAATCATATTCTGGAAATCGGGCATTAAACCCCTTCCATTTTGATCATTTTAAAATTCAACGCTTTAATCTATTGGTTAATGGAGTACAAGTACCATCGCAGGCACTTGAGTTTGATTTCTCGAACTCTGAAAATGCTCAAAGCTCTAGAGGATATAATATGCTATTCAGATCAAGTGGAATAAAACATTATGATCGAGGCTTACAAATTACAAAGGAAATGTTTGATAAAAATAGTTTTATATTAGCATTTGACCTAACTGCAGACCATCACAATTCAACTGTATGCTCAAATTTAATATCACAAGGAGCCATCCGAATTGAAAGACGATTTTCGGAGCCTGTTACAGAAGCAGTTACTTGTCTGGTATACTGTGAATATGACTTAATGATTGATATTGATAAACATAGAAATATTCGTGTTCTATTGTAAAAATTAATACATTGCAAATCGATAAGTTGCTTTCCAAGCATTCAAAAACAAAAACAATTTTTAAAGGAGTTTATCCCTCTGATCAGCTGCCTCAAGTAATTTCGAAATATCCTGCTTTAATAATAGCAAACACAGATTCTTCAAGCCATTCAGGAACTCATTGGGTTGCTTTTTACTTTGAAAACAAATATTCAGCCGAATTTTTTGATTCATATGGTCAATATCCTCAAAATAAAGAATTTTTAAAAATATTAAGGAAAAATTCCATAAAGTTTACATTTAATAAACAACCACTGCAAGGTTATTTTTCAAATACATGCGGTCATTACTGTATACTATATGGAATATTTAAAAGCAGCAATAAAACATTAAATTGTTTTTTAAAACAATTTAAGAAAAATGATTTTAACTATAATGATAAGTTAATAATACAAATGTTTAAGAAAATTCGTTTAAAATCAAACACAATATTATTTCAGAGACATTTAAGATGTTTATTGAATTTTTGAGCTGGGATACATTCTTTTATTTAAGTTATAGTACTTTAACATTAGGTCTATAGCTTCTGCTTTCTTATTTGGTAGGCTTATAATGAAAGCCAAACTTGGAGTACTGAAGCTTCTTTTCCTCCAGATCTTCCAAAATGCTCATCAAATTTTCAAGAATTTGTACGTGCTCCTCGAAGATCATCTCCTCGAATTGCATTAAAAAAAGTTGTATTTGTTTGGCATGCATCTTGCAGCTGACTTCTTGAATCTATTACTGATAATGTTTCAAAGAGCAGGACTCTTTATATCCACGTCTTTGCTCTGTTTCCCTTATATTTTTCTTTACCCATGTATTGGAAAAGATAAGTACTATATCTAGCCATCTCTTTTTTACATATTTACGTATATTCTTAACCTTTTTCTTTATTTTTGTCTTTACATGTATAGTTGTCTCTTCTTCTCTTACATATATATAATGGGAACTCTTTATTTACTCTTTACATATAAATTGGAAATGGGCAGTGCTGTATCTATTCATCTCTTTTCCTTTATATATAAGATGTGAGATTCCATGCTCCTTCAACATCTTAAGGGGTGTTTTTGTGGAAAATTTGGTCACATAACTTTTAGGTAAAAATATCCAAAGCGGTTCGTTGTCCTTATCAGTTAAATAAAGGACTACTTTATTTCCAAATGATGTTTTTTTTGATTTTACATCCATTGATCTTGTACTCAAATCCTATGCATAGGTCCTCAACCTTGGTGTATCCAACGGCCGGCTTTGTCTGGTTAAGTAATTCTAGGAAAGCCTAGGTATATATTTGATTAAGTGCTTATCATTTTCTATATAGAGATTTAAATATTCTTACATACCATTATAGTAATAGAAACTATTCAACCTTCTAAAGATTTTATACTAAATTATTTAAAAGATTGCATGATCTTTTATACTCTCATTAATTCAATTTTATACAAATGTGATCTGAGCAGATTGGTAGTTGAGTGATAATAAGTAAATGGTTTTAAAGCTGTAATGGCAAGATGTCTTAAGTCTTATTGGTGGTTGAGTAATAAGGGATGAACTATGGATACACTGCTGTATATTGGTTCAAATATTATATTTACATTTTTGGTCTTATATAACAGTCAACATGAAAAAATTATAAAACAGAACAAAATGCATAGAATTGTTGTTTATATGCTGATCACTTCCTATATAAGAACTGTAAGTTACTGAGATAGGTTAGTTCACTTTTACTTCGAAATGAGGACATTTCATTGCGAGTTGTGCTATTTAAAAACATCTTTTAGTTCCCGCAATGAACTGAAAAAACACACCTTAAAAATCCACATTTTTAGTTACTCAAAATCAAAATCATCATTTTATCGGTGTTACTTATGTCCAGAAACTGAACTGTTTTGGTTGAGAATTGACTTCAATATGCATATTTTATTTAAGCATAACATGGAATTAAAGCGAACGAGGGGGAACATTGTGAGTTGCTGCGTACACCGCAACTCTACAGTTATACCCGATACTAAGTCAGTATGGCTCTCCTGCGGCAGACGCCGCTAATATTGAACCACACGACAAAGAGTGCGTGCGAGAGAGACAGAAAATCAGTCTGAGCGTGACGTCGGGCGCTGCGTGGCCACTGCAAATTGATTTCTTGCTTTTGTCTACAAAAATGATCCGATCTGATCCAGATTCAGCAATCTGATAGATATAGTCATTATCTATGATTCTGCGTTTTTAGTTTTCTCGAATGTGCAATATTGTAGATGCAACAGATTTTCGTTCTTTGTGGGGGCGGAAGGGGGTGGGGCGAAATTCTGAGATATACGTTTTATAGTGAGATCTAACAGGAGTGCGGATACCAAATTTGGTTTTTCTAGCCTTAATAGTCTCTGAGATTTGTGGATGCCCCAGATTTTCGTCCTTTGCGGGGGCGGAAGGGGGTGTGGCGAAATTTGGACACGAAACGGTCAAGGTCAGATATCACAGGAGTGTGGATACCAAATTTGGTTGCTCTGGCTCTTATAGGTTCTGAGATCCTTGAACTCATATTTTGCAATTGGCAAAGCCGACCATGAAACCTGTGTGTTAGAGAGAGACAGAGCGAGAAAGAATGAAATTGTTTTCTTAATTCTGGCTATAATAATTATACGATCTGGTTGAGATTTTACACTCTAGAACATATAGTCATCCTCTACGATTCTGCACGACACAAAGCGTTCCTTGTCACAACATAGATGCGCCGTTGCGCCACTGTCTATGCACCATGCATTTAACATCTGGTCATTTGGCTTAGCTAAACTTAGGATTGGTACATATTTTTCTGGTTCCACTTTGGCATATTCGGTTACGCAAAACATTGTACCCAATCTTTCCCCGCTTTTACTGTTTGCGCCCTTGTTGTTTGCTCCTTCCTGCTTGCTTTTAGCACGGCATTCCGATTTAAAATGCCCTTCCTTTCCGCACTTAAAACACTTTTTGCCCTTCTTAAAGTTTTTCTTAAAATTGTTGTTGTCATAACTGACGTGTAGTTCCGCGCTACTTGTAATTTCCTTGCTAATGCTATCTTCCTGCCTATTCGCTTCTTCAGAAATTTTTATTTTTAGCATGCTCAAGCTCGGCAAATCATCTCGCGTCTCAATCGCAACAACAAAACTTTCATACGATTTAGGCAAACCATTTAGCAACACAACTGATAAGATCTTTTCATCAACCTTTATGTTGACCTCTGCTAAAGCCTCGTGTACCACCTGGAATTTCCGCAAATATTCCTGTGCACTTATACCATCCGACATTTTTAACGTCAACAATTGTTTAATTAAAAGCACTACCCTTGCTGGTCCGCTTGGCCTGTGAATTTTATTTAGCTTTGCCATGCCTGTGACGACGATACACAATTTTTAATATTGTTTAGTTGGGTCGATTTAACACAAAGTAAAATTGACGCCAACGCCTTTTGATCCTTTAGTTCAAAAGCTGCACGTTGCTCATTTGATGCACTTTCACTAAGCTCAATTTTACCACTGACGATTGTCCACAAATCATTTTGTATGAGAACACTTCTCATCAAAACTTCCCATGTGCTATAATTGTTTTCGTCCAGTTTCTGAATATTGAAATTCCTATTTCCACTCATTTTTTATACTTATTGTCCCACAGTGCAAAATTTGTAACTGTGGATCGTCTCATGCACAAAGCAACTACGACGACAATACTGTTGTCCGTGTCTTTCTTTTGTTTTTTCGTTTTCTTTTAAGTATCCCTCCGAGTTGCTATTTACACACACACACTCGCGATTTTCTATGCCTTGGCATACACACTTTTGGGTATACACACTCGCGGTTTTGTGCGGCTTGGCATACGCACTTTTTGGTATAGACACTTGAGTCTCCGTTCGCTTTTGTGTTTCTTGATCCGTTGGGACTGCTTTATTTTGGACTTTAAACCACGGCAACGGTCCGATTCGCTGCAAAATTCTAATCAAAAAAACATAATGCGAATCTCCGTTGAATTTGTTCAACTTGTTCTTTCGCCTTTCTATGTACACACATACACTAATGAGTCTATGCCATTTTTTTAGCACTGCTTTTCACTAAGCACCAAACAATGTTTATTGTTTCTCACTGCTTCTGTTTTATACTGTTTCTGGGTGAATTGGTAGCTGGGCCCATAACCTGTTAAAGTTATTTTATTTGTAAGACAGCAGAAGATCAGTATACAGAATTATATGTGCTTCCGAGTAACATACGCAAGAGACAGACGCCGAAAGAAGAATATCGATATGAGAACATCGATATGAGAACATCGATCTTTTAAACCAAATGCGAATGCAAATTTATGGTGCTTAACCTTGGCTAAGTTCTTTGTGAGGACATCTGCTATCATCTCATCGGTTGGCAGATACGCAATGTTGACTTCACCTCTCTTGAGAACCTCTCGAGAGACGTCGATGTGCTTTGTACGTGCATGAAACATGGGGTTTCTAGCAAGCTGCTGTGCTCCAATGTTGTCGCCGTACATCTGAATAGCTGACTCCTTGGACATCAGCTTCAAGTCAATCAGTAGGCTGCGAAAGTATATCGCCTCTTTTGCTGCAGATGATAAGGCTATGTACTCTGCCTCCGTGGAACTGAGGGCAACCGTCGATTGCTTTCTTGACTCCCAAGAAACCGCTCCTCCTGCTAACATGCATACATAGCCAGTGAATGACTTTCGGTTCGTCATATCACTTGCCAAATCTGAATCAACAAAACACTCAATTGCCTTTCCTTGCTTTGTGTAGCATATCTCCCAGTCGATAGTTTTTGCCAAATATCGAAGGATGTGCTTGGCTGCCGCTTCATGCTCGGAATGAGGATCCTTGTTACGTTGTGCTAATTTGTTCACCGAATGCGCAATGTCCGGACGAGTCATAACAGCAAGATAAGATAACTCTCCAATTAGCTTTTGGAACGATGTGATGTCGACCCTGCGGCAGTCCTCTTTGTTGCATGCCACCTGGTAACCAGCTTCAAGAGGCGTGGACGTCTGTCGAAAATCTTTCAAATTGTACTGTTCGAGCAACTCTCTAATATACTTCCGTTGGCTGATTGAAATCGCACCCGTACTGCCTTCACGTTTCACCTCAATACCTAAAAAGTATTGCATAGGCCCGATGTCAACCACATCAAATTCTGCTGCGATCTTTATCTTGATATCAGATATATCATCTAGGTCCTTACACGCCAAAATAATGTCATCTACGTAGACAGCTATTAGACACATATTTTTACCTGGCTTACAATACAGACAGGGTTCGTTGACAGTCGGTATAAAACCAATGCGTCTCAGCGTTGCATCCAACGTAGAGTTCCACACTCTTCCTGATTGTTTTAGGCCATATATACTTTTGTGAAGCCTCAAAACGTGATTTGGGTGAACTTCGCTGATGAAGCCCTCAGGTTGTCTCATAAAAACCTCATCTGCCAATTCGCCGTTGAGATACGCCGTAACAACATCCATTTGATGTAGGTGGAGACCATGTTCGACTGCAAGTGCAATTATCAACCTGATAGTTGCGTGGCGTACAACTGGTGCAAATGTTTCCTTGTAGTCGATCCCGTAGCGTTGGCTACAACCTTTCGCCACCAGACGTGATTTGAGCCTGTTCACGCTTCCATACGGATTGGACTTAACTGCGTAAACCCATCTACATCCAATGGACTTTTTCCCGCTAGGCAATTTAGTAAGCGACCACGTGCCGTTCTTCACGATAGATTCGTACTCGTCCTTCATTGATGCTTTCCATATCTCGCCTTCAGTAGACCGTTCAGCTTGTGCGTAGTTTTGTGGAACTTGTACGTCTGCTGCCAGTATCGCATTGAGCATATGATACTGCTTCCATGGTCGTCCTGGTTTGCCCGTCCGTACTATGGTTGGGCGTCCTGGTCCTCTTATTGGTTCTGGAATTACAAGAATGTCATTACTAGACCTAATCTCCTCCTGATTTTCTGGCTCATTTTCTGGATCTTTAAATTGCTCGCTATCCATTTCGGGTTCAGAGTCCTGGTTTTGTTGAACCTCAATTGATGCCATGTCATTGGAACATGATGCATCTAGTTTGCCCCCTTCAGGTTCTACAAAAATGACATCCCTACTCTCTACATGTTTCCTGGTTTCTTTACTGACCAAACAGTATGCTTTGGCCGTATCCGAGTAGCCCACCATTATATACTCTAAGCCTTTCTGTGCGAACTTTGAATTCTTTGTTTTATCTAGAGCTATCGCTACTGAGCCAAAAACTCTTAAATGCGATACCACTGGCTTTCTACCTGTCCATATTTCAAAAGGTGTCACCCCGCTCAAGCAGCTGCTTGCCACTCTATTTCGCAAATACGTGGCAGTTCGAATCGCTTCTGCCCAATAGCATTCACTTAAACCAGCATGCAGCAGCATACTTCTTGCCATTTCTACCAATGTTCTGTTGGGCCTTTCTGCAACTCCGTTTTGTTGAGGTGTATATGGCACTGTTAAGTTTCGCTTTATTCCATTTTGGTTTAGGTAATTATCAAAAACGTTTGATATGTATTCTCGGCCATTGTCGCTTCGTAAAACCTTGACTTTTCTCCCAGTTTGGCACTCAACTTGACTTTAAAATTCTTTAAAAGCCTCGAAAACCTGATCTTTGGTTTTTAGGAAACTTACTGATACATATCTTGAACAATCATCAATAAATGTGGCGAAATATCGATTGCCTCCCATTGACTGCTTTTGCATTGGACCGCATACATCAGTATGTATTAAGTCTAGAACGCCCTTTGACCTGTTTGTGATCGATTGAAATGGTTGCACGCAAATTTTACTTTTTGCGCATGTTGCACACACTTGTTTTGGCTTGTATATGCCCTTGAGACCTATTACCATCTCCTTGTTAACCATTTCCTTTAATGCGTCAAAATATACATGGCCGAACCTATTGTGCCATTTGAATGCATCCGCTTCAACATTTACAATGTTCATACACTTTTCCCGATTGTCCTGAACCATAAACAATCCATTTTCCAGATGTGCCTTTATAACTATTTTTCCGTTTTCAAAAATTATCGCTTGATTTTTCTCAAACACAACTTTTTTTCCGTTTTTTAATAGTTTTGTGACCGATATAAAATTATACTGCAAATCTGGTACCAAGATAACCTTTTCCAGCGTAACGGATCTATCACCGAACTTTACTTGAACAGTTCCATGCCCTTCAGCAATAAGTGATTTACCGCCGGCTAAAAATACCGTCGCGGCAGTGTTTAGTGGGTTTTGAAGTCCTCGAGGATCGAGGTATTTTTCGCATAGGCCAGTAGTTGCTGGGGCGTCCTCTTGGAGGCATCTTCCAGTGATGCCAGCACTGGGGCGCCCAGGTACTTCCTCCTTGCCCTTAAGAGAGCAGGACAGTTGCAGATGAGATGTTCCAGGGTTTCGGTTGCCCCAGGTTCGTCAAATTTCCTACAACTGTCTCTGTTTGTGATGCCTAGCTTTGTTGCATGCGCCGCAGCCAGGCAATGGCCCGTTAATATTCCCACTAATAATCTGCAGTCCTTCCGTGGTAGGTGCAGCAGGTAGTGGCTGAGTTTGTCATTGCGTTCCTTGCACATGATTTTCGAGGTTCTGCAGGCGGTGGTACTCCTCCACCTATATTCGGTTTGTGATCCGGCCTGCTTTTCTAGATCGCTTTGCAGCGTTCTGAGGGAGACAGGCACGTTCTCGGTTCTCGTATTCGCCAGCTAAACTTAGGATTGGTACATATTTTTCTGGTTCCACTTTGGCATATTCCGTTACGCAAAACATTGTACCCAATCTTTCCCCGCTTTTACTGTTTGCGCCCTTGTTGTTTGCTCCTTCCTGCTTGCTTTTAGCACGGCATTCCGATTTAAAATGCCCTTCCTTTCCGCACTTAAAACACTTTTTGCCCTTCTTAAAGTTTTTCTTAAAATTGTTGTTGTCATAACTGACGTGTAGTTCCGCGCTACTTGTAATTTCCTTGCTAATGCTATCTTCCTGCCTATTCGCTTCTTCAGAAATTTTTATTTTTAGCATGCTCAAGCTCGGCAAATCATCTCGCGTCTCAATCGCAACAACAAAACTTTCATACGATTTAGGCAAACCATTTAGCAACACAACTGATAAGATCTTTTCATCAACCTTTATGTTGACCTCTGCTAAAGCCTCGTGTACCACCTGGAATTTCCGCAAATATTCCTGTGCACTTATACCATCCGACATTTTTAACGTCAACAATTGTTTAATTAAAAGCACTACCCTTGCTGGTCCGCTTGGCCTGTGAATTTTATTTAGCTTTTGCCATGCCTGTGACGACGATACACAATTTTTAATATTGTTTAGTTGGGTCGATTTAACACAAAGTAAAATTGACGCCAACGCCTTTTGATCCTTTAGTTCAAAAGCTGCACGTTGCTCATTTGTTGCACTTTCACTAAGCTCAATTTTACCACTGACGATTGGCCACAAATCATTTTGTATGAGAACACTGTTTGAGATGCCAAGCTATGTGTTTCAAAAATGAAAAGAGATTTTGGGTTAAAATTTATAATTCGTATTTAATCTTGGTGGCTTAGCGGAAGCCGATTGCTTGCTATTGTCAGATAAACCTTATGCGAGATCGATATGCAACCAATGCGCAGAGGGGTTAGCATAGAACTAAACTATAGACGACGGGGTTAGATCAAAGTGATTGCCGAAGTGGCGGCAGCAGATCAAAGTAGTTGCCGAAGTGGCGGCGGCAGAGAGCCCCTTTAGCAGCTCTGCAGAACGTCAACGTTTTACAACATAGGCGGCTCTCTCTGCTCATACAATAATAATGTTAAAGTTACGGTTATTCTTCAGCGGCTGGCCCGAACATACTCCCCCCGTTGGGAGCTAGTCTCTCAACAGATTCCTTAAGGGGCAGCAAACATAGCCGAGTGACGGCCCTCCTGATGTTTCCTGAGGATGTCTTCAGGTCAGCGACGCGACACACTCCGTCCTTGCCCAAAACGACATCGACCACTCTAGCTAGTGGCCAACGCATTGGAGGAAGATTTTCGTCCTTCACCAGAACGAGGTCGTTCTTGCAGATGTTTTGCGCGTGGGTACGCCACTTCGCGCGCTCTTGCAAAAGAGTGAGATACTCTTCGCGCCAACGGCTCTTAAATATTTGCTGTAGTTGGGTGACCCGCTGCCAGCCATCCAGACGATTGTAGTTCAGCTTCGTTAGGTCAGGCTCGAGGATTTGCTCATGGGGGCCGCCTAAAAGCAGATGAGCAGGAGTCAAAACGTCTAAATCATCAGGATTTTCTGAAAGCGAGAGCAAAGGGCGAGAGTTAACAATTGCAGTGATCTGACAGATCAGAGTGCGCAGCTCGTCGAAGCTAAGCACAGATGGTCCAACTGAGCGGTACAGGTGATATTTTGCGGCCTTCACGGCCGCTTCCCACAACCCGCCAAAATGCGGAGAGCGAGGTGGGATGAAACGCCAGTCGATCGAGTCAGCAGGATTCGTGGACCTCCTTCATATGCGGTTCGCTCAGACAAAGCTTCTTTAGCTCCAGAAGCTCGTTCTTGGCCCCAACGAAGTTTGTCGCATTGTCCGACCAAATTTGACTTGGCCTTCCTCGAGTGGAAGTAAAACGCTTTAGTGCGCCTAGAAATGATGCGGTGGTCAAATCCTTTACGAGCTCCATGTGTATAGCCTTAGAAGTGAAACAGATGAATACGCTAATGTAGCACTTGATCGGAGGCCTCGTGCGGATTTCTGATCGGTAGAAAAAAGTTCCACAGTAATCTACTCCAGTGACTTCAAAAGCTCGAGATCCTTCCAAACGTTCCTTAGGTAGGTCTCCCATGATGTGTTCGACCATGCGCGGCGTAGTCCTGAAGCATCTCACACATCTGCTGACGACCCTTGACACTGCCTTAACACCTCCAATGGGCCAATATTCCAGCCGAATTTTTGGATAGCAAGGCGCGAGGTCCGGCATGGAGGTTTCTTTCATGATAATATCTTATCAGCGCAAAGGTGATGGAATGTCCCTTTGGCAGAATGAGCGGGTGCTGAGCGTCAAATCCTAGCGATGAGTTGCCAAGACGACCTCCAACTCTAAGTAGTCCAGAATGATCGATGAACGGTTTGAGCGAACTAATAGAACTGGATTTCATGACTTGACCAGTGCGCCGAATCTCCTTTATGTCCATCCACAAATTTTGCCAGCTGAATGTGTCGAATTAGAAGATGCGTTCCTTGCCGAATATCAGAAACGGTGAGTCCTGGATGCCTAAGACGATGTATAAAATTATGCATGTAGGCGAATGTGCGCTGCATGCGAAAGAATGAATTCGCAAATTTGCATCCGAACGTGAGATCGGCATGTGGAGACGTGATTAGCAATCCTCTCTTGCGAAGCTCCAAAGTTGCTATGTTGTTAGATGGAGATACAGGCCACTTATCCTTGGAGCCTAGCAAAAAGGATGGGCCGTGAAACCATAGCTCTGACTGGATAAGATGGTTGGGAAGCGAGCCTCTCGAGAGAATATCAGCAGGATTTAAAGATGTGGGAACATAGCGCCATTCCATGGCTGCCGTCAACTCCTGAATTGATGCCACTCGATTTGAAACGAAAACTTGAAATTTAGCTGGCTCGTCCCTAATCCAAGATAATGCTGTTGACGAATCCGACCAGCAATAGAACCGACCTGTAAAGATTCCCATGTCCCTTACATTCTGCATGATTTTCGCAAGCAAATGGGCTCCACTTAATTCCAGCTTAGGAATCGATATAGTCTTTAGCGGCGCCACTCGCGACTTTGAGCACAAAACGTGGCTCAAAGACTGGGCTTCCCTGGTCACGACATACACGCAAGCGCCATATGTTTATAAGCTGGCATCACAGAATCCGTGAACTTCTGTAGCCACACTAGAACGAAGAACCAAGCGAGGAAATGAGATCCGAGAAATGCTTGCCAAACTATTTCTCAAGTCCATCCAAGTTGAATGCAACGCTGAGGGTAGGCTTTCATCCCAATCCAAATTTTCTCTCCAAAGCTGCTGAAGGAAGATTTTGCACCTGACAATGACTGGATTTATCAATCCAAGAGGGTCGTAGAACCGCGCAATCGTAGATAAAACCGACCGCTTTGATGGCTTTGAGTTTGTGTCCAGTGCGGACAAGGCAAAAAGCAGCTGATCCGAAGCAGGGTCCCACGCTAAGCCGAGAGTTTTGGCAATGTCGCTTCCATCATTAAACTTTAGGAACTTCTCTATGTCATCTTCAAGGGGTTCCCTCAAGTACTTCCTGGTGACTGGAGCACCATTTCCTAAGTCTAAAATTACCACGGGACAGTAAAGCTGATGTTTGGTGCATCTTGTCCATGACCTGTGCGACCGAATTACCGCCCGAAATAAGGTCATCCACGTAAAACTCCTGCCGCAGAGCAGCTGAGCCAAGAGGGTAGGACTGGTGCATATGATGCAAATCAATGTACTCCCTCATAAAGGCGGAATACCGCTCCTTGAGTGTAGGATTACGCTCCAGTTTTCGCTCAAGACTGATGAACCGTCGATAATCCTGAGCATAAGATTCTCCTAAACGATCAGTATTGTTATTTAGCGGCAGACGAACTGCATACTCCCCGGATGGCAACCGTGAAAGGTGGCTTACGAAATGTGCTTCACAATCGTCTTCTTCTTTGGTATTCAAACCAGCCTCCACACAATTCTCGACTTCCCAAAACATACGAAGAGTTTTATCCAACCTTGCTTCCATCTCAGCTATCGAATCTGGACAATTGTGCGTAGCCAAAAGCGCCGAGCTTGATGCCTTCTGTCCACCGCCAGACACGATCCACCCAAGCCGGGTCTTCTGCAGAAGAGGCAGTCCATCGGTGTGTTCGATTTGCCCTACGCAGAGGAGATCATAAAAAACGCTCGCACCAATGAGAAGATCAACCCGTTGAGGATTGAAAAATGCAGGATCAGCGAGCTGAATGTTAGATGGAGTACGCCAATCGGATACATTTACTGTCATACTTGGTTGAGAATCGGTAATCGTGGGGGCGATGAGAGCAGTAAGTGTAGTTGTGTAAGCAGAGGTGCGAGAATGCATACAAATGCTTATGGTGGATCCCTCAGTAGAAACGCTGGTATCGTCCAGACCAGACACAAGTGCAGACGATTGAGTTCTCCTAAGCTGAAGCTGCTGGGCGAACCTGGATGTGACGAGATGCAGCTGCGATCCTGAATCTAAGATGGCACGACAAGGAACTAAAACGCCAGACCGATTCTTTACGAGAACCACGGCTGTAGCCAGAAGCACGACATCAGAGTGAAGACCTTGGGCAGCAAGAGAGGTAGACGAAGGTAGAGACGAGCTGCTAGCAGAATTTTGAGCAACGGAAAGAGTGTCCGGTTGAACGGCCAGATCGGGAGGAGTAATACCTGGGCAGCCTTGTGTTCTGGGCTGTATACTATCGAAGTGCAACAAACTATGATGCCTACCGCCGCATACTCGACATTTTCCACTATTGCATGCGCGGGTCCGGTGCCCCGGCTTTAGGCAATTGAAGCATAGGGAAAGCTTCTTCACTTCTTTGTGGCGCAGCAACGGTGAGAGATTTCCGAATATCTTGCACGAGTATATTCCATGGCCCGCTGAGTGGCAAAAGACGCATACAGACGGGTCGGCGGAAGAGTTGGAAGCTACAAACGTTTTCTTAACCTGCGTATAGGAATGGTTTTTTCCCACCTGATCGCTAGTAGCGTGTGTCGCTGTAGCATATTCCAACCGCATCGAAGAATTCCTCTGCGGTAGGTATAGCATCCGACGATGTGTGCTCCTCCCATTTGGTTTGCGTCTTCGAATCCAACTTCTGCAGCAGCATGTTGATGACCATGAATCCTGAAATCTCCTCAGCAGTTCCCAATGTCTGCAACGCTCGCATGTGTAAATTGACTGCATCCGACAACTCCCGAAGCCTTTTAGCAGAAGGCGAGTCTACCCTCTTTAGCCCAAGAATCTTCTTGATGTGTGCCTGGAAAACAAGTCTTTTGTTATTAAAGCGTTTATTAAGTATATCCAGAGCCGCACGATAATTGGCACTGGAGAGCTCTAACGATCGAACCGAATCCAAAGCCGCATCAGCGAGGCAAGAGCGAAGGTGCTGGAATTTCTCGATGTCACTGAGATCCGCATCCGCTTCAATCACCGATTTGAACATTGCCATAAAATCCGAGAACTCGACGTAACCACCAGAAAATTTAGGCACCTTCAGCTCAGGAAGTCGCTGCTTGTGAGCCATGATGATGGTACTATGTCCGGAATGGCTTGGCAGAGTCGTAGAATGGGCAGCGGCGTGTGACTGGCTTACTTCAACAGCAGCCAGCAACTCAGCTTTCAACGATATGAAAAGAGTATCGAAGATTTCGCGCAGCTCACTCCCAATCTCGTTTTGATCGAGAGCCTCCAACTCATTATGGGCCTTATTAAATTCCTCTCGAATTTCTGCCAACATATCAAGGCGCACCTCGACTTCCGCGGCGGTCAGCTTATCGATTTTATTCCCCGCGAAGGATTCGCCAAGCCTGTGCAATCGATCATATAATGACTGACTTTTACGCTTATACAGACTCAGTCTGGAATCAGCCACCACAATATTCCCGCCCGCGCCTGTATTCGGATCGTTGTCCATGTTAACCGTTGTGCAATTCGACACAACAACGGAAAATGAAATACCGCTTAAGCGACGATGTATAGACGCGAGAGCGAGAATGCAAGACACGAAAAGTCAAGAACCGCGGCTGCAGCTGCGCAGAGAATGAGAGATTCGACGCTTAAAGTACCGGAATTTATCTATAAATATTCCAGCCGCACTCTCACTGAATTTGCACTTTAAACTGTTTTTCAACGTGCACCCAAATGTATTTGTTGGTAGTTAAACTACCCAACAACAAAATATTGTATAAATAATAAGTGTTTTAACGGAACGCGATTAAGCAATGGTTTTATATCACGTCGGGGGGTCACCAATGTTTGAGATGTCAAGCTTTTTTGGCACCTATGTGTTTCAAAAATGAAAAGAGATTTTGGGTTAAAATTTATAATTTCTATTTAATCTTGGTGGCTTAGCGGAAGCCGATTGCTTGCTATTGCCAGATAAACCTTATGCGAGATCGATATGCAACCAATGCGCAGAGGGGTTAGTATAGAACTAAACTATAGACGACGGCGTTAGATCAAAGTGATTGCCGAAGTGGCGGCAGCAGATCAAAGTAATTGCCGAAGTGGCGGCGGCAGAGAGCCCCTTTAGCGGGAGAGCGCAGCAGCTCTGCAGAACGTCAACGTTTTACAACATAGGCGGCTCTCTCTGCTCATACAATAATAATGTTAAAGTTACGGTTATTCTTCAGCGGCTGGCCCGAACAAACACTTCTCATCAAAACTTCCCATGTGCTATAATTGTTTTCGTCCAGTTTCTCAATATTGAAATTCATATTTCCACTAATTTTTTATACTTATTGTCCCACAGTGCAAAATTTGTAACTTTCGATCGTCTCATGCACAAAGCAACTACGACGACAATACTGTTGTCCGTGTCTTTCTTTTGTTTTTTCGTTTTCTTTTAAGTATCCCTCCGAGTTTCTATTTACACACACACACTCGCGATTTTCTATGCCTTGGCATACACACTTTTGGGTATACACACTCGCGGTTTTGTGCGGCTTGGCATACGCACTTTTTGGTATACACACTTCAGTCTCCGTTCGCTTTTGTGTTTCTTGATCCGTTGGGACTGCTTTATTTTGGACTTTAAACCACGGCAACGGTCCGATTCGCTGCAAAAATCGAATCAAAAAAACACAATGCGAATTTGTTCAACTTGTTCTTTTGCCTTTCTATGTACACACATACACTAATGAGTCTATGCCATTTTTTTAGCACTGCTTTTCACTAAGCACCAAACAATGTTTACTGTTTCTCACTGTTTCTGTTTTATAATGTTTCTGGGTGAATTGGTGTCTGGGCCCATAACCTGTTAAAGTTATTTTATTTGTAAGACAGCAGAAGATCAGTATACAGAATTATATGTGCTTCGTACGCAAGAGACAGACGCCGAAAGAAAAATATCGATATGAGAACATCGATATGAGAACATCGATATGCAGCAGGGCACATGCGCAGTGTTGTTAGAGATCAATATCTAATTATCGTGGCGGTCACTTTGAACAATATTATTATTATTTTTTCATTTGTGTATAATTAAAACTATATTTCAATGTAAAAAATACATAAAAATAAATTAAATCTGATAAATATTTTGCGTGCTTAATTATTTTAATATCTTAATATCTTCAATATCTTTTTATCTATCCATGAATTGTGTGTTTCATCGAAACCTAACCATTTAACAAAAACTTGTTATTTTTTCCTTCTGAGTATTTTTTCCACTAAGAAAGCATTTTCATCTTTCACTTTTTGGAGTTCTTGATCATAAAATGAGCCTTTGATCATTTCCCCCTTATAGTCCTCCAGTTCATATGTTACAGGATTAGTACTTTACTTTTAAAATTTTAAAAACTTCGGTTGTCCAGTTTGGATCATAGCCCTTTGTGGAGATAATGTTTTTTATCCCCAATCGGCCGACTAATTATTTCGAATTAAATAAAACTCGGCGCAGAAATAAAATTACGATATGTTCTTTAATGCGTGACATCCAAATTGCAAGTGTGGCTTGCCTGCCCTTTACATTGCCGCTCCGATCGCTAAGCGCAGCTTCGCTCGGCCGACGTCGGTAGGCAGACGCAAGGCGGAGATAGCGAAGAGCGAGCTGGCAGAGAGCGTTTAGCAGGGCAAGCAAGCGCAGAGCTTTAACAAACAAATGAGTGACATAGACATAAGTAACAAACAAAATAAGCGGCTGAGGGCCAAGAATTAGGTGCTATTTGGCAAGCAGCTAATCGGCTGGGTTCTGCTCCGAACACCCTTTGTAAAAATACCTTTATATTTACTTATTCTAACAGGATCACCAATGGAAAACTTGTGTTTAGGAAATACCTTACAAATATTATAAGCTGTAAATTATAAATCCACGTATGATTACCCTGCATACTAAAGATTTTCCACATACGATTTTTTAATGTTCTATTAAAACGTTCACAAATAGATGCCTTAAGGTGTGTATATGTATGGTAATGGTTAATGTTATTCTTTTTCATTAACTCTCCGAAGGCTACATTAAAAATCTCCTTTCCTTGATCAGACTGAAGATTTTTAGGTTTATGTTTAGATATTTTTAATATTTTCTTCAATGCTGATAAAACATCTAAGGCTGTTTTAGACTTAACGGGAACTGCATATGCATACTTCGAGAACGTGTCAATTACTGTCAGCAAGTACCTATATCCTTTGTTTTCCTTATAAAAGGGTATCATTTCAACTAAATCGATTTGCCACGTGTCATTAATTCCCTTTTGTACGAATTTACGACGAATGAAATTTCTTCTAGCAGGCTTATGTATTTCATTAACAACTTGTTGCTTACTCATTTTTAATATAATTTTTATTTTCTATTGTTATGTTGGGATGATTGCTTATTTAAAAGTGTTTGCTTATACTCAAGAACATCGCGTTTTATTGGATTACACATTTTTTTGGAAATTTCAAAGCATAAACGGGTTAAATCTATTTGCACATTTCTATCATAAGTACCGTCTAAATCAGCTAGTTGAACATCAAATTTTTGTAAGGCTGCACACTTAGGAATAATATTATTATAGTAGAAGTATATAATTTGTTGCTTAAGTATCGTATTCCAACAAAAAAATGTGGTAAAAAAAATGCCTAATCTTAAAAACGATCTCCAGGACTCACTATCAAATTCAATTTTATTTCCAAACTGATTTATTATAAACACATACTGCTTATCTGATTTTCGAAATCTAAAATTACACTTAATTGTGGGCAATAATGGATGGTCTATAATTGTATCAGGCATCAAAAAATCATACTGATCAAGTTTCAATTGGATATACTCCTTGTATGTAACCAATTGCATCCATTCATCTTTATCTTAACCGACGAAATTGTTTTTGCTTTGCTGCATCCATATCATTGGAGTGAATTTTCTTGTAGTTGAAAAACCGCATTTAAGTTTTAAATTATGTACTACATAATATTCGAGACCGAAAATGACTTCGTGATCCTGCTTCTTTCTAGTGGACCTAATTCTTTTTGATTGAAGCGTGTCCATTTGGGTTGAATGCTTTTGTTAAACTAAGAACTCTTACTGAATTGGGCTGTATATAAAGGAGGAATCAACGACTCATTCAGTTTATTACAAAATCTCAAACCAACATGAACACAATCGACAGGAATTCAAGCGTTATAGTTGATTTTCAATATCTCTTTGGAAATAATAAACAACTTTTTATTAAGGAATTGGCGTTTATGCAAACCGGAACAGTAACACCAAACTTCTTTCATTTCAAACCACCATATCATCTGAATGAATTGGATAATGAAATGATTAAACAACAAAATATTAATCGTCAAACCATAAATGGATTGGAATGGTCAGATGGTGAAATATCATATTTAAGTTTAGGTGAAATACTTTCACCACTAAATAGATTTAGCACCGTTATTGTACGTGGTGAAATTAAAAAAAAGTTTTTATCTAAGTATTTAACAAATAATATTATTGATATCGATATAGGAAAAAGTCTCACATTTTATCCAAATTTTTTTACAAACTGTGGAATCCACAAAAAAATTCCTCTTAGATGTGCTCTAAATAATTTATTTAAGCTATTTGTTATCTTGGAAAATTCTAACTACGCTATCTACTATAATAGTGACTCATATGTTTAGATTTTCAGTTTATATTCAGCACTTGTAGTAACTAGTTGTTTAAAATGGATTCATTTAAGCGTTTGTTTGAAAAGGATCCTTACAAAAGCGGATACACACAAGATGTTTATTGTAATTATTGCGGATCTGATACTCACTTAGAAAAAAACTGCCCCAAAAAGCGCGATCAGGAGACGCGTAATTAGAATATCTTAGATGTTAGGAAACATTTATAAAATATTAATAAATAAAACATAACCCAAAAATGTTTAAGCAATTTATACATCCTTTTACAATGCTTATTTGCGGACCTTCAGGATCTGGTAAGACAACGTTTTTAGAAAACTTAATAAACAAAAGGAATGATTTGCTGAGCATTTCAATTAATCGAATAATTTGGTGTTATGGAGAGGAGCATGCTAAGCCAAATTTTAATACCATCGAATACTATAAAGGAGTTCCCGAAACAATTGAAAATGAAAATCATGAGCCTATTCTTTTAATACTTGATGACTTAATGATGGGTGCATTTAATAAAATTGCCTGTGAGCTATTTACAAAAGGATCACACCACAGGAATTTATCCGTAATAGTGGTTACACAAAATATATTTCATAAATCATCACATACTCGAGATATTTCACTAAACACAAAATACATCGTTGCGTTAAAAAATTCTAGAGATAAGCTACAATTTCAATGCTTAGCAAGACAAATTTATCCTGAAAATTCTCAGGAGCTCTTCAGAATATATAAGGAGGTGACAGATGAACCACATGGTTATTTACTTATTGATCTTACTCAGGGAATAAATGATCTCCTTAGATTTCGTACACATATTTTTAATTCTGAGTATACAGTTTGCTTTTCAGATGAAAATGGTTTACAAAAAGAATCTAAATCGACTGAAAGCGAACAAACATTTATTGTATGTGCTCAAAAGGGCAAATAATAAACTTCGAAATGCAATTATAAGTAATTGTGACATTGAGTTAGTAAAAGCATTAGTGGAGATAGTGTTGAATACTCTACGAGGAAATCATAAGATATCAAAAAAGCAACTATATGCTCTAAAAAAGTATAAAAATGCATTACGTCTTATTTCATGTCCAAAACGGTCAATAAATTCTAAGAGAAAAGTTCTCATCCAAAAAGGAGGATTTTTACCTGTTTTAATAAGTTCATTGCTTTCGGGGATTTTTGGAAAAATATTGAACAATGCTTAAAAATAAGCATCAATTAACCAAAGTTATTTTTATGCATCCGAATGCATATCAAAAATTGGTAAATAATGCCCAGAAAAACGATTTAATAAATATGTTAAAGTTATTTTATTTGTAAGACAGCAGAAGATCAGTATACAGAATTATATGTGCTTCCGAGTAACATACGCAAGAGACAGACGCCGAAAGAAGAATATCGATATGAGAACATCGATATGAAAACATCGATATGCAGCAGGGCACATGCGCAGTGTTGTTAGAGATCAATATCTAATTATCGTGGCGGTCACTTTGAACACTCCTCCTCAACACAACGCATGCTTACAAACTTTAAATATACTTAACTAATGTCCAATAACATGTCAAGCACTTATAAACGATCTTTTAAACCAAATGCGAATACAAATTTATGGTGCTTAACCTTGGCTAAGTTCTTTGTGAGGACATCTGCTATCATCTCATCGGTTGGCAGATACGCAATGTTGACTTCACCTCTCTTGAGAACCTCTCGAATATGATATATCTTGACGTCGATGTGCTTTGTACGTGCATGAAACATGGGGTTTCTAGCAAGCTGCTGTGCTCCAATGTTGTCGCCGTACCTCTGAATAGCTGACTCCTTGGACATCAGCGTCAAGTCAATCAGTAGGCTGCGAAAGTATATCGCCTCTTTTGCTGCAGATGATAAGGCTGCCTCCGTGGAACTGAGGGCAACCGTCGATTGCTTTCGTGACTCCCAAGAAACCGCTCTTCCTGCCAACATGCTTACATAGCCAGTGAATGACTTTCGGTTCGTCATATCACTTGCCCAATCTGCATCAACAAAACACTCAATTGCCTTTCCTTGCTTTGTGTAGCATATCTCCCAGTCGATAGTTTTTGCCAAATATCGAAGGATGTGCTTGGCTGCCGCTTCATGCTCGGAATGAGGATCCTTGTTACGTTGTGCTAATTTGTTCACCGAATGTCCGGACGAGTCATAACAGCAAGATAAGATAACTCTCCAATTAGCTTTTGGAACGATGTGATGTCGACCCTGCGGCAGTCCTCTTTGTTGCATGCCACCTGGTAACCAGCTTCAAGAGGCGTGGACGTCTGTCTCTAATATACTTCCGTTGGCTGATTGAAATCGCACCCGTACTGCCTTCACGTTTCACCTCAAAGTATTGCATAGGCCCGATGTCAACCACATCAAATTCTGCTGCGATCTTTATCTTGATATCAGATATATCATCTAGGTCCTTACACGCCAAAATAATGTCATCTACGTAGACAGCTATTAGACACATATTTTTACCTGGCTTACAATACAGACAGGGTTCGTTGACAGTCGGTATAAAACCAATGCGCCTCAGCGTTGCATCCAACGTAGAGTTCCACACTCTTCCTGATTGTTTTAGGCCATATATACTTTTGTGAAGCCTCAAAACGTGATTTGGGTGAACTTCGCTGATGACGCCCTCAGGTTGTCTCATAAAAACCTCATCTTCCAATTCGCCGTTGAGATACGCCGTGACAACATCCAGTTGATGTAGGTGGAGACCATGTTCGACTGCAAGTGCAATTATCAACCTGATAGTTGCGTGGCGTACAACTGGTGCAAATGTTTCCTTGTAGTCGATCCCGTAGCGTAGGCTACAACCTTTCGCAACCAGACGTGATTTGAGCCTGTTCACGCTTCCATCCGGATTGGACTTAACTGCGTAAACCCATCTGCATCCAATGGACTTTTTCCCGTTAGGCAATTTAGTAAGCGACCACGTGCCGTTCTTCACGATAGATTCGTACTCGTCCTTCATTGATGCTTTCCATATCTCGCCTTCAGTAGACCGTTCAGCTTGTGCGTAGTTTTGTGGAACTTGTACGTCTGCTGCCAGTATCGCATTGAGCATATGATACTGCTTCCATGGTCGTCCTGGTTTGCCCGTCCGTACTATGGTTGGGCGTCCTGGTCCTCTTATTGGTTCTGGAATTACAAGAATGTCATTACTAGACCTAATCTCCTCCTGATTTTCTGGCTCATTTTCTGGATCTTTAAATTGCTCGCTATCCATTTCGGGTTCAGAGTCCTGGTTTTGTTGAACCTCAATTGATGCCATGTCATTGGAACATGATGCATCTAGTTTGCCCCCTTCAGGTTCTACAAAAATGACATCCCTACTCTCTACGAGTTTCCTGGTTTCTTTACTGACCAAACGGTATGCTTTGGCCGTATCCGCGTAGCCCACCATTATATACTCTAAGCCTTTCTGTGCGAACTTTGATTTCTTTGTTTTATCTAGAGCTATCGCTACTGAGCCAAAAACTCTTAAATGCGATACCACTGGCTTTCTACCTGTCCATATTTCAAAAAGTGTCACCCCGCTCAAGCAGCTGCTTGCCACTCTATTTCGCAAATACGTGGCAGTTCGAATCGCTTCTGCCCAATAGCATTCACTTAACCCAGCATGCAGCAGCATACTTCTTGCCATTTCTACCAATGTTCTGTTGGCCCTTTCTGCAACTCCGTTTTGTTGAGGTGTATATGGCACTGTTAAGTTTCGCTTTATTCCATTTTGGTTTAGGTAATTATCAAAAACGTTTGATATGTATTCTCGGCCATTGTCGCTTCGTAAAACTTTGACTTTTCTCCCAGTTTGGCACTCAACTTGACTTTTAAATTCTTTAAAAGCCTCGAAAACCTGATCTTTGGTTTTTAGGAAACTTACTGATACATATCTTGAACAATCATCAATAAATGTGGCGAAATATCGATTGCCTCCCATTGACTGCTTTTGCATTGGACCGCATACATCAGTATGTATTAAGTCTAGAACGCCCTTTGACCTGTTTGTGCTCGATTGAAATGGTTGCACGCAAATTTTCCTTTTTGCGCATGTTGCACACACTTGTTTTGGCTTGTATATGCCCTTGAGACCTATTACCATCTCCTTGTTAACCATTTCCTTTAATGCGTCAAAATGTACATGGCCGAACCTATTGTGCCATTTGAATGCATCCGCTTCAACATTTACAATGTTCATACACTTTTCCTGATTGTCCTGAACCATAAACAATCCATTTTCCAGATGTGCCTTTATAACTATTTTTCCGTTTTCAAAAATCATAGCTTGATTTTTCTCAAACACAACTTTTTTTCCGTGTTTTAATAGTTTTGTGACCGATATAAAATTGTACTGCAAATCTGGTACCAAGATAACCTTTTCCAGCGTAACGGATCTATCACCGAACTTTACTTGAACAGTTCCATGCCCTTCAGCAATAAGTGATTTACCGCCGGCTAAAAATACTTTTTGATTATCTTCCGTGAACGACACAAAGCGTTCCTTGTCACAACATAGATGCGCCGTTGCGCCACTGTCTATGCACCATGCATTTAACATCTGGTCATTTGGCTTAGCTAAACTTAAGATTGGTACATATTTTTCTGGTTCCACTTTGGCATATTCGGTTACGCAAAGCATTGTACCCAATCTTTCCCCGCTTTTACTGTTTGCGCCCTTGTTGTTTGCTCCTTCCTGCTTGCTTTTAGCACGGCATTCCGATTTAAAATGCCCTTCCTTTCCGCACTTAAAACACTTTTTGCCCTTCTTAAAGTTTTTCTTAAAATTGTTGTTGTCATAACTGACGTGTAGTTCCGCGCTACTTGTAATTTCCTTGCTAATGCTATCTTCCTGCCTATTCGCTTCTTCAGAAATTTTTATTTTTAGCATGCTCAAGCTCGGCAAATCATCTCGCGTCTCAATCGCAACAACAAAACTTTCATACGATTTAGGCAAACCATTTAGCAACACAACTGATAAGATCTTTTCATCAACCTTTATGTTGACCTCTGCTAAAGCCTCGTGTACCACCTGGAACTTCCGCAAATATTCCTGTGCACTTATACCATCCGACATTTTTAACGTCAACAATTGTTTAATTAAAAGCACTACCCTTGCTGGTCCGCTTGGCCTGTGAATTTTATTTAGCTTTTGCCATGCCTGTGACGACGATACACAATTTTTAATATTGTTTAGTTGGGTCGATTTAACACAAAGTAAAATTGACGCCAACGCCTTTTGATCCTTTAGTTCAAAAGCTGCACGTTGATCATTTGTTGCACTTTCACTAAGCTCAATTTTACCACTGACGATTTACCATTTTGTATGAGAACACTTCTCATCAAAACTTCCCATGTGCTATAATTGTTTTCGTCCAGTTTCTCAATATTGAAATTCATATTTCCACTCATTTTTTATACTTATTGTCCCACAGTGCAAAATTTGTAACTGTCGATCGTCTCATGCACAAAGCAACTACGACGACAATACTGTTGTCCGTGTCTTTCTTTTGTTTTTTCGTTTTCTTTTAAGTATCCCTCCGAGCTGCTATTTACACACACACACTCGGGATTTTCTAAGGCTTGGTATACACACTTTTGGGTATACACACTCGCGGTTTTGTGCGGCTTGGCATACGCACTTTTTGGTATACACACTTGAGTCTCCGTTCGCTTTTGTGTTTCTTGATCCGTTGGGACTGCTTTATTTTGGACTTTAAACCACGGCAACGGTCCGATTCGCTGCAAAAATCTAATCAAAAAAACACAATGCGAATTTGTTCAACTTGTTCTTTTGCCTTTCTATGTACACACATACACTAATGAGTCTATGCCATTTTTTTAGCACTGCTTTTCACTAAGCACCAAACAATGTTTATTGTTTCTCACTGTTTCTGTTTTATACTGTTTCTGGTTGAATTGGTGTCTGTTAAACCTGTTAAAGTTATTTTATTTGTAAGACAGCAGAAGATCAGTATACAGAATTATATGTGCTTCCGAGTAACATACGCAAGAGCCAGACGCCGAAAGAAGAATATCGATATGAGAACATCGATATGCAGCAGGGCACATGCGCAGTGTTTTTAGAGATCAATATCTAATTATCGTGGCGGTCACTTTGAACAAAATATAACGTTTTTGCCTATTTTAAATGATAAAAAAACTAGTGACTTTAATAAATGGATTAAAATACGTCAAGAATTGTGTTACTATCAAAATAAAAAAAGAAATAAGACAATGGATATACGAACTACGCAGAACAAACGACTTTCACCACCTCAAAGCATTGGAATACAAACACAAGACGAGTCAGTTTGGTTAGATGTAAAACCTAATACTTCCATTCTTAACAATACAAATAATGAGTCCTCAAAAAAGGAACTCTCTATCACAAATGAGTTCTCTGATTTACCTAACGACATCGATGATGAAGATTTTCTGACCGAAAAATCTTTCAACTCAAAACCTAATAAGCGTAAAGTTGAGGATACTTAATTTTTAGACACTCAAGCATCAAAAAAATCAGCATTGACTAAAGTGAAGCTTACTGATAAACAGCGAAAGCTAAGAGTAAAACTTAAGAGGTATAAAAGTGAACCAAATCCATTTCAAGACTTGAAATACGTAAGTGGACGAGAAAAGTTGATGAGGGCTGTTAGAAACAGTAAGGCCGTGCAAATTGGAAAAAACAAAATTAATTGGTTTTCCTATAATTAATAAACTGCAAAGAACGTAGAACTAAAAATGGTAAATGTAACAGAGTTTTTCGTGACAGTACTTAGTAATGATTCGTTAAATGTATATCATGATAACGTTAAGTGTGCATTTACAAACATTGTAAATATTCCTGAAAACATGAACGATGACTGGGAAGTAGGAATTACAGACTTATATCTAAATAAATGTATAAAAAGCAGGCCTGAGAATACCTCAATCGCATCTGAAGAAACAACAGAATTCGTTATTAGCTTAGTAAATGGAGAAACATTTCGATATGAAAATGAGTCAATAGAGTCTGAACAGTTTCAAAATGGGTTGATTTTTGTTTACACTGACAGTATCAAACCAAGATGTGTTGGAAATAAAAGACCTCGATGTCTTCGAGTATTACATTATAATGGAAAAGAGCAACTTATACAATTCAACAATATTGAATATTATCCCATTGAAATATGGTCTCCAAAAGAAATTTCGATCTTAATTACCGATTCCAAAGGGTATAAAGTACCATTTGAATCTTCAGCAATTCCAATTTTTGTTACCCTTCACTTTAAAAAACCAAAAGAAATGCTATAAATAATACTGTAAAGATGGAAATTTATTCAGAGTAGAAATAACCACCATGACGAAATCTTATCAACAATATTATTTAAATCAGTGTGGAGGAGGGTTGAATCATATAGGAAGTCTTTATGTTTCGACCAGAGTTATCCAACAAGGTACAGGAATTGGAAATTTTTTAGTGGTCTTTTTAATTACATAAAACCACTATTCCTTTCGGGGATAAACGCTATTAAAAACCAAGCTTCTGAGACTGGAAAGGCAGTAATAAATGAGTTTGGTCGAAAACCTTTAAGAACTATTATCCAACAACAAAGTAAAATTGCTTTGCAAAACCTGTCAAATAAATCCTTTAATAAGTTAACCCGATTCCAGAATGGGGCAGGTAAAAAGAATAACGAGGGGGAACGTTGTGAGTTGCTGCGGACACCGCAACTCTACAGTTATACCCGATACTTAGTCAGTATTAGCTAATATTAAACGACACGACAGAGAGTGCGTGCGAGAGAGACAGAAAATCAGTCTGAGCGTGACGTCGGGCGCTGCGTAGCCAGTGCAAATTGATTTGTTCCTTTTGGGTATAAAAATGATCCGATCTGATCCAGATTCAGCAATCTGATAGATATGGTCATTATCTATGATTCTGCGTTTTTAGTTTTCTCTAATCTGCAATATTGTGGATGCAACAGATTTTCGTCCTTTGTGGGGGCGGAAGGGGGTGTGGCGAAATTTGGACACGAAACGGTCAAGGTCCGATATCCCAGGAGTGTGGATACCAAATTTGGTTGCTCTGGCTCTTATAGGTTCTGAGATCCTTGAACTCATATTTTGCAATTGGCAAAGCCGACCATGAAACCTGTGTGTTAGAGAGAGACAGAGCGAGAAAGAATGAAATTGTTTTCTTAATTCTGGCTATAATAATTATACGATCTGGTTGAGATTTTACACTCTAGAACATATAGTCATCCTCTACGATTCTGCGTTTTTGGTTTTATCGTATCTTTAAAAATGTGGATGCCACAGATTTTCGTTCTTTGTGGGGGCGGAAGTGGGCGGGGCGAAGTTTTGAAATATTTCTGTAGCAGTGACATATCACAGAAGTCTGGACCCAAAACATCGTTGCTCTAGCTCTTATAGTCTTTGAGCACTAGGCGCTGAAGGGGACGGACAACCGGACGGACGGACGGACGGACAGACGTACAGACGGACGGACGGACAGACGGACAGACGGACAGACAGACATGGCTTAATCGACTCGGCTATTGATGCTGATCAAGAATATATATACTTTATGGGGTCGGAAACGATTCCTTCTGGACGTTACACACATCCACTTTTACCACAAATCTAATATACCCCAATACTCATTTTGAGTATCGGGTATAAAAAGAGAAGGTCTAGGAAAAAACTATCTCATTTATCATCTAAAGAAGGAAGCAAACAAACGCAGTCGAGACCCAAAAAAAAAAAAATCAACAAAGAAATTAACTATAAGAGACATTTTTTCTAAATCAAAATGACCACCCATATTGAATGTATGAAAAGCGAATTGGATCTCTTTAAGCCACATCCTACACAAAGCTCTGTTCTGAGAACAGAAGAAGTTTCATATAACCCCATAGCTTCGTTGGACAGTGCTTCTTCAATTGATTTCGTTAGCTTAGGAAATGGGGAAACATATCGAGACCTATCAAGTGTTTACTTAAGACTTGTTGTGCAACTAAGAAAAAGTGATAATACCAACATTGAAGGAAACGATGTTGGAGTAGTGAATAATATTTTGCATTCAATGTTTAGAAGTTCGTCCGTATATTTAAATAATATTTTGGTTTCTCAGAGTGATAATAACTATCATTATAGATCGTATTTGCAAACGATTTTAAACTATGGTAGTGATGCCAGTGAAAGTCACTTAGCCACTCAAGGTTATTATCCTAATTATGGTAAATTAATATCTGGTAGATACGTTAACACCGATGGATCCATTATGCTCAAAAATATTTTTCAAAACAGTAATAAGGTTGAACTATTCGGAAAAGTTCATGGAGATATATAATTAATCAACCAAAACTGCTTATAAATAATGTAGATTTGAGGATTACTTTTAACATTGAAAAAACAGCATTTTATTTAATGGAATCTGAAACTGAATCAAATCTTAAAATATTGGAGGCCCAACTATTCATGAACCACATAACTATTAATCCGAGCATTTTATTGGCTCATCATCATGTTTTACAAACTAAAAATGCCATTTATCCATACAGCAAAGTTCAAGTAAAATCATTTACAATATATCCAGGAAATAATACATTATCAATTGACAATGCAGTTATTGGACAGCTTCCCAATTTTTTGGCTTTTTGCATGGTAAAAAACAAATAATATTCTGGAAATCGGGCATTAAACCCCTTCCATTTTCATCATTTTAAAATTCAACGCTTTAATCTATTGGTTAATGGAGTACAAGTACCATCGCAGGCACTTGAGTTTGATTTCTCGAACTCTGAAAATGCTCAAAGCTCTAGAGGATATAATATGCTATTCAGATCAAGTGGAATAAAACATTATGATCGAGGCTTACAAATTACAAAGGAAATGTTTGATAAAAATAGTTTTATATTAGCATTTGACCTAACTGCAGACCATCACAATTCAACTGTATGCTCAAATTTAATATCACAAGGAGCCATCCGAATTGAAGGACGATTTTCGGAGCCTCTTACAGAAGCAGTTACTTGTCTGGTATACTGTGAATATGACTCAATGATTGATATTGATAAACATAGAAATATTCGTGTTCTATTGTAAAAATGAATACATTGCAAATCGATAAGTTGCTTTCCAAGCATTCAAAAACAAAAACAATTTTTAAAGGAGTTTATCCCTCTGATCAGCTGCCTCAAGTAATTTCGAAATATCCTACTTTAATAATAGCAAACACAGATTCTTCAAGACATTCAGGAACTCATTGGGTTGCTTTTTACTTTGAAAACAAATAGTCAGCCGAATTTTTTGATTCATATGGTCAATATCCTCAAAATAAAGAATTTTTAAAAATATTAAGGAAAAATTCCATAAAGTTTACATTTAATAAACAACCACTGCAAGGTTATTTTTCAAATACATGCGGTCATTACTGTATCCTATATGGAATATTTAAAAGCAGCAATAAAACATTAAATTGTTTATTAAAACAATTTAAGAAAAATGATTTTAACTATAATGATAAGTTAATAATACAAATGTTTAAGAAAATTCGTTTAAAATAAAACACAATATTATTTCAGAGACATTTAAGATGTTTATTGAATTTTTGAGCTGGGATACATTCTTTTATTTAAGTTATAGTACTTTAACATTAGGTCTATAGCTTCTGCTTTCTTATTTGGTAGGGTATGACACAGGCATGTGTCAGGTCCGTCCGTTGCATCGTCATCACTCCAGGGGCATAGCTTATAATGAAAGCCAAACTTGGAGTACTGAAGCTCCTTTTCCTCCAGATCTTCCAAAATGCTCATCAAATTTTCAAGAATTTGTACGTGCTCCTCGAAGATCATCTCCTCGAATTGCATTAAAAAAAAGTTGTATTTGTTTGGCATGCATCTTGCAGCTGACTTCTTGAATCTATTACTGATAATGTTTCAAAGAGCAGGACTCTTTATATCCACGTCTTTGCTCTGTTTCCCTTATATTTTTCTTTATATCTAGCCATCTCTTTTTATACCCGATACTCAAAATGAGTATTGGGGTACATTAGATTTGTGGTAAATGTGGATGTGTAAAACGTCCAGAAGGAATCGTTTCCGACCCCATAAAGTATATATATTCTTGATCAGCATCAATAGCCGAGTCGATTGAGCCATGTCTGTCTGTCCGTCTGTCCGTCCGTCCGTCCGTCCGTCCGTCCGCCCGTCCGTCCGTCCGTCCGTCCGTCCGTCCCCTTCAGCGCCTAGTGCTCAAAGACTATAAGATCTAGAGCAACGATGTTTTGGATCCAGACTTCTGTGATATGTCACTGCTACAAAAATATTTCAAAACTTCGCCCCGCCCACTTCCGCCCCCACAAAGGACGAAAATCTGTGGCATTCACATTTTTAAAGATACGATAAAACCAAAAACGCAGAATCGTAGAGGATGACTATATGTTCTAGAGTGTAAAATCTCAACCAGATCGTATAATTATTATAGCCAGAATCAAAAAAACAATTTCATTCTTTCTCGCTCTGTCTCTCTCTAACACACAGGTTTCATGGTCGGCTTTGCCAATTGCAAAATATGAGTTCAAGGATCTCAGAACCTATAAGAGCCAGAGCAACCAAATTTGGTATCCACACTCATGTGATATCGGACCTTGACCGTTTCGTGTCCCCCGCAAAGGATGAAAATCTGGGGCATCCACAAATCTCAGAGACTATTAAGGCTAGAGTAACCAAATTTGGTATCCGCACTTCTGCACTTAGATCTCACTATGAAAGGTATATCTCAGAATTTTGCCCCACCCCCTTCCGCCCCCACAAAGGACGAAAATCTGTTGCATCCACAATATTGCACATTCGAGAAAACTAAAAACGCAGAATCATAGATAACGACCATATCTATCAGATTGCTGAATCTGGACCAGATCAGATAATTTGTATAGCCAAAAGGAACAAATCAATTTGCACTGGCTACGCAGCGCCCGACGTCACGCTCAGACTGATTTTCTGTCTCTCTCGCACGCACTCTTTGTCGTGTCGTTTAATATTAGCAGCGTCTGCCGGAGGAAAGCCATACTGACTTAGTATCGGGTATAACTGTAGAGTTGCGTTGTCCGCAGCAACTCACAACGTTCCCCCTCGTTTACATATGTACGTATGTATATATTTTTAACCTTTTTCTTTATTTTTGTCTTTACATGTATAGTTGTCTCTTCTTCTCTTACATATATATAATGGGAACTCTTTATTTACTCTTTACATATAAATTGGAAATGGGCAGTGCTATATCTATTCATCTCTTTTCCTTTATATATAAGATGTGAGATTCCATGCTCTTTCAACATCTTAAAGGGTGTTTTTGTGGAAAATTTGGTCACATAACTTTTAGGTAAAAATATCCAAAGCGGTTCGTTGTCCTTATCAGTTAAATAAAGGACTAATTTATTTCCAAATGATGTTTTTTTGATTTTACATCCATTGATCTTGTACTCAAATTTTATGCACAGGTCCTCAACCTTGGTGTATCCAACCGCCGGCTTTGTCTCGTTAAGTAATTCTAGGAAAGCCTAGGTATATATTTGATTAAGTGCTTATCATTTTCTATATAGAGATTTAAATATTCTTACATACCATTATAGTAATAGAAACTATTCAACCTACTAACGATTTTATACTAAATTATTTAAAAGATTGCATGATCTTTTATACTCTCATTAATTCAATTTTATACAAATGTGATCTGAGCAGATTGGTAGTTGAGTGATAATAAGTAAATGGTTTTAAAGCTGTAATGGCAAGATGTCTTAAGTCTTATTGGTGGTTGAGTAATAAGGGATGAACTATGGATACACTGCTGTATATTGGTTCAAATATTATATTTACATTTTTGGTCTTATATAACAGTCAACATGAAAAAATTATAAAACGGAACAAAATGCATAGAATTTTTGTTTATATGCTGATCACTTCCTATATAAGAACTGTAAGTTACTGAGATAGGTTAGTTCACTTTTAATTCGAAATGAGGACATTTCATTGCGAGTTGTGCTATTTAAAAACATCTTTTAGTTCCCGCAATGAACTGAAAAAACACACCTTAAAAATCCACAACTTTAGTTACTCAAAATCAAAATCATCATTTTATCGATGTTACTTATGTCCAGGAACTGAACTGTTTTGGTTGAGAATTGACTTCAATATGCATATTTTATTTAAGCATAACATGGAATTAAAACGAAAAATATAAAATAAATATTCAAAAATGCAATAATCTGTGCGTTTTTAAATATAAATATCTTTACATATATTTACCAACTAAGTATAATATGATGTAAAAATGACTCAATAAATTCATTCAAAAGCATCAGTATTCTACCTGAAATCCACTTATTCTTTTTGTATATTCCGCACTTGGAAGAAACCTGTTTCAAACGAATCCTATGATTCTCTTGTAATAAGAGGAAGTGAAATTCAACCAATCAAAAGTAAAACAGCAAACATTTAAAATAAATAGTGGTTAAATGTGTTATATTTATTATATACATATGTATATTGTGGAGATAATGTTTTTTATCCCCAATCGGCCGACTAATTCTTTCGAATTAAATAAAACTCGGCGCAGAAATAAAATTACGATATGTTCTTTAATGCGTGACATCCAAATTGCAAGTGTGGCTTGCCTGCCCTTTCCATTGCCGCTCCGATCGCTAAGCGCAGCTTCGCTCGACCGACGTCGGTAGGCAGACGCAAAGCGGAGATAGCGAAGAGCGAGCTGGCAGAGAGCGTTTAGCAGGGCAAGCAAGCGCAGAGCTTTAACAAACAAATGAGTGACATAGACATAAGTAACAAACAAAATAAGCGGCTGAGGGCCAAGAATTAGGTGCTATTTGGCAAGCAGCTAATCGGCTGGGTTCTGCTCCGAACATTCACCCCCCGTTGGAAGGCAAAGGCTTTCAACAGATCCATCCTGAAGGGGCAGAACCGCTATTTTTCCAACGGCCCTCTTGAAAAGGCCTTTTTGAGTGCGGATGACGGCTACTCTGATGGTTCCATCTTTTCCTGGGAAGACGCTCTCAATGCGGCCAAGCGGCCACCTTAATGGTGGCAGCGTTTCCTCCTTGATCATGACGAGCGCTCCTAGCTTGATGTTTGGAGACGATGACCGCCACTTGCTCCGCTCCTGAAGAGCGGCTCGTCGAATGCAGCTTTCGGGGCTCCATTGAGAAAGTGGTTTGGCGTGAGCACATCTAGATCATCGGGACTTTCTGTAATTGCATAAAGCGGACGGGAATTTAACAAAGCAGAGATTTCACAAGCCAAGGTCTGAATTTCATCAAGAGTAAAAATGTAGGTCCCGACGATGCGATGAAAATGATATTTAGCTGCTTTAACAGCCGCCTCCCACAACCCCCCAAAATGAGGTGAGCGAGGGGGGATGAATTTCCAGTCGATTCCACTAGAAACACAGAGATGTGACACAGCCGACGTATGAGGATCGCTGAGGAACATTTGCCGAAGCTCCAAAAGCTCATTTTTTGCTCCTACAAAATTTGTAGCGTTGTCTGACCAGATGATTCGAGGTTTGGGACGTAGACTTATAAAACGCCTTAATGCTGCCAAAAAGGATTCTGTAGATAGATCCCGAACGACTTCCAAATGAGTTGCTTTGGTGCTAAAGCATACGAAGACAGCGATGTAACATTTGATAGGAGGCCTGCTTCTGACTTCCGACTTGTGATAAAAGGGTCCGCAAAAATCAACGCCCGTCGTGTGGAATGCTGGATTAGTCCTTACGCGATCCGCAGGCAAGTTTCCCATGATATGTTCCCTCAGCACTGGCTTCAAACGAAAGCATCTAACACATTTTCGAATGATTCCCGCAACATATTTGCGTCCACCAATAGGCCAGAATTTTTGCCGAAGCAGTTCGAGCAATCCTTGAGCTCCTGCGTGGAGAAACCTTTCGTGAAAGAAGATAATAATAGAGACAGTGACAGGATGTCCCTTAGGAAGCAGGATCGGGTGCTTCGCGTCGTAGTCCAATTCGACATTTTGGAGGCGGCCTCCAACACGCAGCAATCCAAAGCTATCCAGAAATGGATTCAGTGAGGCCATCGTGCTTTTTGGGGGTAGGGCCTGTTTGCTGGCGAGGGCCCTTATCTCTTCCGAAAATTGTTGCGACTGCATAAATATTTTAGCTTTTGTGATGATGGGAGAGATGAGCCCTAGAACCTAGCTAGTGTAGACAGGACCGAACGCTTCGATATTGGGCCTGCAGCGGTTCCGACGTGAGCGAAGCTAAACAGAAGATTGTCCTTGGTGGGATCCCAAACTAGACCAAGCGCCTTGGTTACTTCAGTCCCGTCATGAAAGGTAAGGAACTTTTCGCGATCCGCCTCCGATACGCCTTCCAAAGCAGCGGGTTCATTGGAACACCATTTACGTATGGGAAAACATCCTTTCGAAAGTAGCCCATTTACCTGCTGACGAATCTTGATGACAGAATCAATGCTGTACCCTCCAGATATGAGATCATCGACATAGAAATCTCTTCGAACGGAAAACGCAACTCTTCATCATTTGCCAATTGATGCATAGCACGAATTGCTAAGAAAGCGGCAGGTTTGGTTCCGTAAGTAACAGTCTCCAACTTGAACACCTGAATCTCCTCCTTCGGGTCATTGCGCCATAGGATGCACTGCACGTGCGTATCGGGATGGGAAACGCGTACACAGCGGTACATTTTGCAGATATCGCCACACAAGGCGACTTTAAAAAAGCGGAAACGAACCAGAGTTATCAGAATTTTAGGTTTGATGGTGGGTCCAGCCATTAGCGCATCATTCAGTGATACTCCAGACGCTGTTTTGGCAGATCCATCGAACACTACGCGTAATTTGGTGGTTGTACTATCCTGCTTGTGGACGCAATGGTGAGGCAAGAAGTACTGCGGGAGGTCTGACTGCCGCGAAGCTGGCGACATGTGTCCTAAATCACGATACTCCTGGAGAAACTCCATATATTTTGCCTTAGGCTGTGCATTTTTTGCTAGCCTCCTCTCCAAATTGAGAAATCTACGTAGCGCCTGCTGATACGATTCTCCTAATTCCTCTAGACTGAATTTGGTTGGCAAACGCACGGAGTAAGCTCCGGACTCTAGGCGAATGCAGTTTGTGACGAAATGCTGTTTGCAATGAACATCTTCCTCCGAAATTGATGAGGGCGAATAATCTCCATCGACTTCCCAAAACCGCCTTACAATACCGCACAAATTAGTCTCGCAAGCGGAGATGACAGGGGGATCTTCAACGGCTGCTAGCGCCGCACGGGCTTTCTCAGAGTTTTTAATACTTCCCGACACTATCCAGCCAAGTTTCGTCTGTCCAACGCACATTAATTCAAAGAACAAACCAGCACCTAGCAACAGATCGACACGCTGGGGCTTGGCGAAATTAGGATCAGCCAGTTTTAGATTATTTGGCATTGGCCAATCCTTTGCGTCTAGGCCGAAATTAGGCTGCATTCCTGTGATTGAGGCAGTGATAATTGCAGAGAGGAAACCGCGATAGCTTTCGTCTTGAGATTGCAGGACGATGTCCACAGCCTTGCTGGATGGTAGAATTGACTCTCCAATACCGATCTAACTGCAGCTGATTGGCGAGTCTCGATGTTATAAAGTTAACCTGAGAAGCGGAATCTAAAATGGCACGAAATGGAATAAGCGATCCAAAACGGCCCCTGACATATACGATTGCAGTAGCTAGCAGCACGTTTTGGCTAGGCAGAGATTTTTGACTCGAGGGGGGAGGGCTAATATATTTGCTTGCTACTAGGGCACTTGCAGGATCATGCTGGGTCGATTACGTGCTCGGCGACGGCAACTCAGCGTCAGCGCCCGACTGCATGTGGAGCAGTGTGTGATGCTTGGCTTGGCAATTTCTACATGCCCCTGACTTGCAGCGTTGCAATGAATGGCCTTTGTTGAGGCAGTTTAGACATAATTGGCGCTTCTTCACCTCCTTGTATCGAGAAAAAACAGGGAGATCTATAAACGCCTGGCATCTGCATATGTAGTGCTCGGAGGATTTGCAATACTTGCATGTTGAGCTATTATGATCGTTAATGGAGGTGATTAGGGTGCTAGGTTTACTTTCTCCCACCTGCTGGCTAGGAATTGTTACCATAGCCGATCCCAAATTTTCCAGCATCCGACATCTTGCTTCCAAGAATGAGGCCATGCTTGACCACCGAGGCAATCCTGACGTCGGCAAGTTCTCTTCCCATTTCTCCTTGGTCTTGTGGTCCAATTTCGTGCCTATGATGAAGATCAGCAACCCATCGGAAATCTCCTGCGGGGTCGCCAAGGTCTGAAGTGCACGCAAGTGCGAATTGATTTTATCGCTGAGCGCGCGCAAGCCGATAGCAGAGCCCTTCTCCACCCCTTGCAGCCCGAAAATAGCCATCTAGACATCCACGAAGATATTGGAATTTTTCGATGATTGGTATACGATGGTCTTTGTGCACCATTGTCGAAAACATCGCGTGGAATTCTGGCCAATCCATGTACTCCCACCGAATCGCGGAAGCTGCAACTCGGGCATTCGAGAACGGCCTATACTATTATAGGCGAACAACGACGAATTCCCCTCGAGAGTATGCCGAGCCGTTGAATTGGCAACATTTACCGTGCGAGCAGCCATCAACTCCCGCGACAGCCTGGACCTAACCTTGACATAAACATTCGAAAAGTCCAGCCGGGCATCATGGGCTAACTGCAGGAAATCCAGCCTTTCAAGGCTCGTTTGAGCGGCATCGAAATCCGCATTCATTCGCTCGATCTGCTCTAAGCGAGCTTGAAGTTCTGCCTCATCTAACTCGGCAAGCTCTTCCTTGGTGAGAAAGCGATCCATGGCCTTTAGTTGGCGCGCGATGGACTCGGCCTTGTGCTTGTAGAAATCTACATCACTCGGCATTGCTGCGTTCGGGAGATTGGTAGGCTCAGGTGCTGCCATGTTGAGGTTTTAAAAGAGTCACTCAGCACGACCGAAAAAGACACCCTGTATACGTATAAACGTGGGAACCGAAAGCAAAGGCATTACAGCTAATGCCTTTAGCTGTGCGGCTGTGCGAGCTGTCCGATTCCGCTTTGTACTCCGCTTGTGTGTATTAGTGAGTTCGCTGCACTGCCTACCGCACTGCACTGACCGAATTGACCGACAGAGAAATTAATAGCCAGCAATGCGTGTATGTAGGTGTATGGAAGTGTGTTTTAGCACCGAATTGTGCTTAACCGCCGAAAATTTGCTAGGGCTAACGAATGTCGATCGCGAATGATTATTAATTGAAACTGCAACTCAGAAATCACGTCGGGGTCACCAAATTTTATGTGGAGATAATGTTTTTTATCCCCAATCGGCCGACTAATTATTTCGAATTAAATAAAACTCGGCGCAGAAATAAAATTACGATATGTTCTTTAATCCGTAACATCCAAATTGCAAGTGTGGCTTGCCTGCCCTTTCCATTGCCGCTCCGATCGCTAAGCGCAGCTTCGCTTGGCCGACGTCGGTAGGCAGACGCCAAGCGGAGATAGCGAAGAGCGAGCTGGCAGAGAGCGTTTAGCAGGGCAAGCAAGCGCAGAGCTTTAACAAACAAATGAGTGACATAGACATAAGTAACAAACAAAATAAGCGGCTGAGGGCCAAGAATTAGGTGCTATTTGGCAAGCAGCTAATCGGCTGGGTTCTGCTCCGAACATTCACCCCCCGTTGGAAGGCAAAGGCTTTCAACAGATCCATCCTGAAGGGGCAGAACCGCTATTTTTCCAACGGCCCTCTTGAAAAGGCCTTTTTGAGTGCGGATGACGGCTACTCTGATGGTTCCATCTTTTCCTGGGATGACGCTCTCAATGCGGCCAAGCGGCCACCTTAATGGTGGCAGCGTTTCCTCCTTGATCATGACGAGCGCTCCTAGCTTGATGTTTGGAGACGATGACCGCCACTTGCTCCGCTCCTGAAGAATCGAAAGATACGCCGTGCTCCATTTTCTCCAAAACGCCTGCTTTATTTGACACAGCCGCTGCCATCGACTAAGTAGGTTGACCCGGAGATGCGCCACATCTGGCTCGTCGAATGCAGCTTTCGGGGCTCCATTGAGAAAGTGGTTTGGCGTGAGCACATCTAGATCATCGGGTCTTTCTGTAATTGCATAAAGCGGACGGGAATTTAACAAAGCAGAGATTTCACAAGCCAAGGTCTGAATTTCATCAAGAGTAAAAATGTAGGTCCCGACGATGCGATGAAAATGATATTTAGCTGCTTTAACAGCCGCCTCCCACAAACCCCCAAAATGAGGTGAGCGAGGGGGGATGAATTTCCAGTCGATTCCACTAGAAACACAGAGATGTGACACAGCCGACGTATGAGGATCGCTGAGGAACATTTGCCGAAGCTCCAAAAGCTCATTTTTTGCTCCTACAAAATTTGTAGCGTTGTCTGACCAGATTATTCGAGGTTTGGGACGTAGACTTATAAAACGCCTTAATGCTGCCAAAAAGGATTCTGTAGATAGATCCCGAACGACTTCCAAATGAGTTGCTTTGGTGCTAAAGCATACGAAGACAGCGATGTAACATTTGATAGGAGGCCTGCTTCTGACTTCCGACTTGTGATAAAAGGGTCCGCAAAAATCAACGCCCGTCGTGTGGAATGCTGGATTAGTCCTTACGCGATCCGCAGGAAAGTTTCCCATGATATGTTCCCTCAGCACTGGCTTCAAACGAAAGCATCTAACACATTTTCGAATGATTCCCGCAACATATTTGCGTCCACCAATAGGCCAGAATTTTTGCCGAAGCAGTTCGAGCAATCCTTGAGCTCCTGCGTGGAGAAACCTTTCGTGAAAGAAGATAATAATAGAGACAGTGACAGGATGTCCCTTAGGAAGCAGGATCGGGTGCTTCGCGTCGTAGTCCAATTCGACATTTTGGAGGCGGCCTCCAACACGCAGCAATCCAAAGCTATCCAGAAATGGATTCAGTGAGGCCATCGTGCTTTTTGGGGGTAGGGCCTGTTTGCTGGCGAGGGCCCTTATCTCTTCCGAAAATTGTTGTGACTGCATAAATATTTTAGCTTTTGTGATGATGGGAGAGATGAGCCCTAGAACCTAGCTAGTGTAGACAGGACCGAACGCTTCGATATTGGGCCTGCAGCGGTTCCGACTTGAGCGAAGCTAAACAGAAGATTGTCCTTGGTGGGATCCCAAACTAGAACAAGCGCCTTGGTTACTTCAGTCCCGTCATGAAAGGTAAGGAACTTTTCGCGATCCGCCTCCGATACGCCTTCCAAAGCAGCGGGTTCATTGGAACACCATTTACGTATGGGAAAACATCCTTTCGAAAGTAGCTCCTTTACCTGCTGACGAATCTTGATGACAGAATCAATGCTGTACCCTCCAGATATGAGATCATCGACATAGAAATCTCTTCGAACGGAAAACGCAACTCTTCATCATTTGCCAATTGATGCATAGCACGAATTGCTAAGAAAGCGGCAGGTTTGGTTCCGTAAGTAACAGTCTCCAACTTGAACACCTGAATCTCCTCCTTCGGGTCATTGCGCCATAGGATGCACTGCACGTGCGTATCGGGATGGGAAACGCGTACACAGCGGTACATTTTGCAGATATCGCCACACAAGGCGACTTTAAAAAAGCGGAAACGAAGCAGAGTTATCAGAATTTTAGGTTTGATGGTGGGTCCAGCCATTAGCGCATCATTCAGTGATACTCCAGACGCTGTTTTGGCAGATCCATCGAACACTACGCGTAATTTGGTGGTTGTACTATCCTGCTTGTGGACGCAATGGTGAGGCAAGAAGTACTGCGGGAGGTCTGACTGCCGCGAAGCTGGCGACATGTGTCCTAAATCACGATACTCCTGGAGAAACTCCATATATTTTGCCTTAAGCTGTGCATTTTTTGCTAGCTTCCTCTCCAAATTGAGAAATCTACGTAGCGCCTGCTGATACGATTCTCCTAATTCCTCTAGACTGAATTTGGTTGGTAAACGCACGGAGTAAGCTCCGGACTCTAGGCGAATGCAGTTTGTGACGAAATGCTGTTCGCAATGAACATCTTCCTCCGAAATTGATGAGGGCGAATAATCTCCATCGACTTCCCAAAACCGCCTTACAATACCGCACAAATTAGTCTCGCAAGCGGAGATGACAGGGGGATCTTCAACGGCTGCTAGCGCCGCACGGGCTTTCTCAGAGTTTTTAATACTTCCCGACACTATCCAGCCAAGTTTCGTCTTCTGCAATGTTGGCAATTGGTCTGACAGTCGAATCTGTCCAACGCACATTAATTCAAAGAACAAACCAGCACCTATCAACAGATCGACACGCTGGGGCTTGGCGAAATTAGGATCAGCCAGTTTTAGATTATTTGGCATTGGCCAATCCTTTGCGTCTAGGCCGAAATTAGGCTGCATTCCTGTGATTGAGGCAGTGATAATTGCAGAGAGGAAACCGCGATAGCTTTCGTCTTGAGATTGCATGACGATGTCCACAGCCTTGCTGGATGGTAGAATTGACTCTCCAATACCGGCGATTTGAACGTGAGACGGGTGAGGATCTAACTGCAGCTGATTGGCGAGTCTCGATGTTATAAAGTTAACCTGAGAAGCGGAATCTAAAATGGCACGACATGGAATAAGCGATCCAAAACGGCCCCTGACATATACGATTGCAGTAGCTAGCAGCACGTTTTGGCTAGGCAGAGATTTTTGACTCGAGGGGGGAGGGCTAATATATTTGCTTGCTACTAGGGCACTTGCAGGATCATGCTGGGTCGATTCCGTGCTCGGCGACGGCAACTCAGCGTCAGCGCCCGACTGCATGTGGAGCAGTGTGTGATGCTTGGCTTGGCAATTTCTACATGCCCCTGACTTGCAGCGTTGCAATGAATGGCCTTTGTTGAGGCAGTTTAGACATAAATGGCGCTTCTTCACCTCCCTGTATCGAGAAAAAACAGGGAGATCTATAAACGCCTGGCATCGGGATATGTAGTGATCGGAGGATTTGCAATACTTGCATGTTGAGCTATTATGATCGTTAATGGAGGTGATTAGGGTGCTAGGTTTACTTTCTCCCACCTGCTGGCTAGGAATTGTTACCATAGCCGATCCCAAATTTTCCAGCATCCGACATCTTGCTTCCAAGAATGAGGCCATGCTTGACCACCGAGGCAATCCTGACGTCGCAAGTTCTCTTCCCATTTCTCCTTGGTCTTGTGGTCCAATTTCGTGCCTATGATGAAGATCAGCAACCCATCGGAAATCTCCTGCGGGGTCGCCAAGGTCGGAAGTGCACGCAAGTGCGAATTGATTTTATCGCTGAGCGCGCGCAAGCCGATAGCAGAGCCCTTCTCCACCCCTTGCAGCCCGAAAATAGCCATCTAGACATCCACGAAGATATTGGAATTTTTCGATGATTGGTATACGATGGTCTTTGTGCACCATTGTCGAAAACATCGCGTGGAATTCTGGCCAATCCATGTAGCTCCCACCGAATCGCGGAAGCTGCAACTCGGGCATTCGAGAACGGCCTATACTATTATAGGCGAACAACGACGAATTCCCCTCGAGAGTATGCCGAGCCGTTGAATTGGCAACATTTACCGTGCGAGCAGCCATCAACTCCCGCGACAGCCTGGACCTAACCTTGACATAAACATTCGAAAAGTCCAGCCGGGCATCATGGGCTAACTGCAGGAAATCCAGCCTTTCAAGGCTCGTTTGAGCGGCATCGAAATCCGCATTCATTCGCTCGATCTGCTCTAAGCGAGCTTGAAGTTCTGCCTCATCTAACTCGGCAAGCTCTTCCTTGGTGAGAAAGCGATCCATGGCCTTTAGTTGGCGCGCGATGGACTCGGCCTTGTGCTTGTAGAAATCTACATCACTCGGCATTGCTGCGTTCGGGAGATTGGTAGGCTCAGGTGCTGCCATGTTGAGGTTTTAAAAGAGTCACTCAGCACGACCGAAAAAGACACCCTGTATACGTATAAACGTGGGAACCGAAAGCAAAGGCATTACAGCTAATGCCTTTAGCTGTGCGGCTGTGCGAGCTGTCCGATTCCGCTTTGTACTCCGCTTGTGTGTATTAGTGAGTTCGCTGCACTGCCTACCGCACTGCACTGACCGAATTGACCGACAGAGAAATTAATAGCCAGCAATGCGTGTATGTAGGTGTATGTAAGTGTGTTTTAGCACCGAATTGTGCTTAACCGCCGAAAATTTGCTAGGGCTAACGAATGTCGATCGCGAATGATTATTAATTGACACTGCAACTCAGAAATCACGTCGGGGTCACCAAATTTTATGTGGAGATAATGTTTTTTATCCCCAATCGGCCGACTAATTATTTCGAATTAAATAAAACTCGGCGCAGAAATAAAATTACGATGGGTTCTTTAATGCGTGACATCCAAATTGCAAGTGTGGCTTGCCTGCCCTTTCCATTGCCGCTCCGATCGCTAAGCGCAGCTTCGCTCGGCCGACGTCGGTAGGCAGACGCAAAGCGGAGATAGCGAAGAGCGAGCTGGCAGAGAGCGTTTAGCAGGGCAAGTAAGCGCAGAGCTTTAACAAACAAATGAGTGACATAGACATAAGTAACAAACAAAATAAGCGGCTGAGGGCCAAGAATTAGGTGCTATTTGGCAAGCAGCTAATCGGCTGGGTTCTGCTCCGATTATATATATTATTTTTAGAAAAATACATAAAATATTCTTATTATATAAATATGTATTCGTATTATTAAAATTTCGCCTCAGCTAATTTTACCGCAGCAATTAAGTCATCATCATCTTCATCCCGAAGTAGTTCCTGGAGTTGAGATCTTTTATCATCATCCTGATTATCTACTAAATCGAAAATGTTGTCATCATCCGGGAAAATGTATGATGGATTATCATTATTAGGCGTTGCATTCCTTGGGTCATCGTCGTCATCATCCCATTTAATGTCACTTAACCAGGTCAAGTTGCTCTCGAGATAGGTTTGGGTCTTAATCCTAAAAATTAAGGACAGGTCTACGGAGCTTGGCTGAGAGTCCAGATTTATGGTTGATTCCGGTTGGGAATCGATAAAAATGATTTCAAGGTCATCGATCGTTGTTGAAAGATTACTAGTTTATGTACTAGCTGTTAGCTGTGAGTAGTTATTATATAGGCACTTTGCTATGGGACAGTGTTAGGTACACAAAGGAGGAATATAAATTATAGAGAAAGTAGAAAGGTTCAAGGGCATCGAAACCGTTTTTCAGGAAACACTTAAAAAATACCTCTAAACTATCACATTAGATTCATTGCAAAGGGATGACCTACCTGTTTGAGGGTTGTTTGAATCGCAACACGGGACCAATCGTAAAAACAGGTTCATTGACAGTAAGAGGGAGGAGAGAGAATATAAATGAGCGAAGGATCGATTTGAGATCGATTTACATGGTTGAGAAACAGGATTGAGATCGAAGTTAGTTCACATTATCACCGATAGGTGGCCCCACCAAGTAGTAAGGATAAGGGACGGCCGTATATTTACTATAAGTAGCATTAATTAATTTTTATGTCTTCCTATTATAATTTTATTCTTTGTGTGCTCCTATATATATCTCCATTAATTTGTGTTTTTTTACCATTCAACCCTCTATACGGTCATCTAGGAACCCAGTTTTCCAGCCTATGTTTTCTATAGGAAGTAAATTTCAGAAACTTCACACATTTGTTTTCCCAATTCAATGTTGTGACGGCGCTTCGGCCGGGGTATGCTCGTCGCGCCGGGTTCCACAGAAATTTGTTTGATCTCTGGGTGTGGTAGCTGAAAGAGAGTCTCGTGGTTCAAGAATAAGGCGGGCTTTGAGCGGTAATAAAAGAGATAGAGTTATTTTTATTGTTCTTAAAGGTACAAAGTTTGGTAGTGGCGCGGGTGTTTTTCTGCCGGCTCTTCCTTCGGGGTCGTCCTTCGGGTTGGTCGCACGTGGCGGATGGTTGCGTGCGGGTCCTGGTAGTCTTCTGGTCGGTGTCAGTTGAGGTCGCGGAGGTCTAATACGCTCCGAGGGGAAGAATGTTGCGGAGGGTGAATGCGCTCCGAGGAGAAATAATGTTGCGGAGGGTTAATGCGCTCCGAGGAGGAATAATGTTGCGGAGGGGGAATGCGCTCCGAGGAGGAATAATGTTGCGGAGGGTTATTGCGCTCCGAGGATAAATAATGTTGCGGAGGATTTATGCGCTCCGAGGAGAAATAATGTTGCGGAGGGTTAATGCGCTCCGAGGTGAAATAATGTTGCGGAGGGTGAATGCGTCTCGAGGAGAAATAATGTTGCGGAGGGTGAATGCGCTCCGAGGAGAAATAATGTTGCGGAGGGTGAATGCGCTCCGAGGAGAAATAATGTTGCGGAGGGTGAATGCGCTCCGAGGAGAAATAATGTTGCGGAGGGTGAATGCGCTCCGAGGAGAAATAATGTTGCGGAGGGTGAATGCGCTCCGAGGAGAAATAATGTTGCGGAGGGTGAATGCGCTCCGAGGGGAAAGGTGGCGGAGGTTTAATGCGCTCCGAGGAGGATAGGAGGATCGCTGGGGCTGCTGGTGGCTGCTACTGATGCTTACCTCTCCACGGGCCGGAGCCGAACTGATGCTGATCGCTCTGGCGGAGCCCCTTTTATTTCCGAAAAGCAGCTGATCGTACGGTCTGTCCCTAGCGCGTTGTGCTGAGGGGTCCCTAACGCGTTTGTACGGATCGGCTGATAGTGTGCCCGTTGGAGCTTGGGTTATGGTCACACTTGGGGCCGTCAGCTGTGGGTGAGACCGTGGGGGCTGTGCTACGGGCCCATTGGTGGTGATCAGCTGTGGTTGGTTTTATGTATCTTTTATTGTTTGTTTATTTATATTTATTTCTTATGTGGCAGGTCTTCATGTATTTGTAGCTTATGTTCTACTTATCCTACTAATACTTATTTTATAGTCTTTATGGCTAGTCTTGGTGTTTCTAGTGATATTGTTGTGGTGTTTGTGGCGCCGGCGCTTGGTCTTCCTGGCGCTGGGCGTCACACTCCCCCCTCCTTTCCCAGTGGAGCGTCGCCAATTGACTTTGTTTGGAACCATGCGCTGATGCGGACATCTCCAGCTCGGCCGATCTTCACCCAACACGCCTCCTGTTTCTCGTTCCGTAGTTTGAACCGTCGTTGAGTGTGTTTTGGGCGGTCGTGGAGTTTTGCTTTGACTAGTTCGATCGCCGTGGTCGCTAGTTCGAATTTTTCCGGGACCTCCCATTCGCCCGGGATGGTGCCTCTCTGGATGGGTTTCTGGGTTTCCGGTTCTGGTGTTGGCCGCTCGGGGTTTAGGTCTAGCACGTCCCGGTCGGACTCTTCGTCTTCCACTTGTTTTGCCCAGGAAAGTTCCGGGCCTTGTTGTTCGCTGATTCTTCGTGCCGTTTGTTCCTGTAGGTTGGCCTGGTTTGCCCAGCTGATCCTCTTTTTTGTTGGGATTACTTCATTGTGCGTTGCTACTTGTTCTCCTCGAGTCTCGCGCTGTCCTGCCGTGGTTTCCATCGTTTTGTTTGTTGCTGTTTTCCTTGGTGCTGACACCTTTGTTCCTGATACTTTCATCCGTGAGCTGAGTGGGGGGCGGCCGATAGTAGTTTTGCCGCTCGGTTTTTGTGGCTGGCCTGTGCCATCCTTTCTTTGAATTTCCGGGCCGAAATGTTGAATTTATCTTCTTTATTTTCCATCTGTCTGAAAAGGTAGAGAGAGGGCATCGTTATTGTGTTTGCTTCCTCTATTTTTGCTGGTTTTAGTTGTGAGACGTGTGCCCGTAGTTTTTTGTTCGTTGTCGTATCTTGTACTGTTATGATCACTGGAGGGGTTAGTTCGAGTACCTTGCACGGACCGGTGTATTTCGGTTCTAGTTTCGCTGTTGTCTTGTCGATTTTTTTCGATAGTGGGTGCGTTCGTACCCATACTAAGTCCCCTCTTTTTGGCTTCCATGCTCGCTTTCGCAAATTGTAATGTCTTGCTTGTTTTGCTGCTGCTTCTTCCATGTTTTGCCTGGCTATTGTTTCTGTTTGTTTTCGTTTGTCGGTGTTTTCCTGGTTTGTTTGATTGTTGAACCCTGACCCTAGTGTTACCTCGTCGAATAGGTTGCCCGGCAATCTAAGTTCTCTCCCGAATATCAGGTATGCTGGACTAAACCCTGTTGCTTCTGACTTGCTGCTATTTATCGCTAGGGTTAGTTCTGGTAGTTGTTCGTCCCATTTGTTGTGTTTCCCTCCCGCGAATTGTGCGATCATCGTCTTTAGTGTTCGGTTCGCTCGTTCGGTTGGGTTTTCTTGTGGTGATGCCCCACTTTTTCATTACCTGTTTCGTCTTTCTGCTTGTAAATTGTACGCCGTTGTCTGAGATCACTCGCTTTGGTGCACCTCCCCTCGCCAGTATTTTTTCTCTGAACGCCTTTAGGAATGCGTCAGCTGTTGCGCTTCTTGTCGGTGTGACCTCCACCCATTTCGAAAATTTATCGATAAGCACGATTAGTGCGGTGTTGCCGTGCGGCGATCTTGGTAGTGGTCCCACGAAATCGACGCATATTGTTTCCCATGGTGCGTTTGCGATTTTGGTCAGCATTTTGCCTGCCGCTGCTTGTTGCGATACCTTAAATTTTTGGCAGCTTTCGCATGTTCGTACGAATCGTGTTACGTCTCTGCTTAGCCCTGGCCAAAGTATCGCTGCCTTATTCTGATTTTCGTGCGTCTGATCCCGAGATGTCCGGGAACATGTTGCAACATGTTGCGAATTTGGTAATTCAGTATAAAATGCGAGCGTCCCTTATCCTTACTACTTGGTGGCGCCACCTATCGGTGATAATGTGAACTAACTTCGATCTCAATCCTGTTTCTCAACCATGTAAAATCCTCTCAAATCGATCCTTCGCTCATTTATATTCTCTCTCCTCCCTCTTACTGTCAATGAACCTGTTTTTACGATTGGTCCCGTGTTGCGATTCAAACAACCCTCAAACAGGTAGGTCATCCCTTTGCAATGAATCTAATGTGATAGTTTAGAGGTATTTTTTAAGTGTTTCCTGAAAAACGGATTCGATGCCCTTGAACCTTTCTACTTTCTCTATAATTTATATTCCTCCTTTGTGTACCTAACACTGTCCCATAGCAAAATGCCTATATAATAACTACTCACAGCTAACAGCTAGTACATAAACTAGTAATCTTTCAACAACGATGGATGACCTTGAAATAATTTTTATCGATTCCCAACCGGAATCAACCATAAATCTGGACTCTCAGCCGAGCTCCGTAGACCTGTCCTTGATTTTTGGGATTAAGACCCAAACCTATCTCGAGAGCAACTTGACCTGGTTAAGTGACATTAAATGGGATGATGACGACGATGACCCAAGGAATGCAACGCCTAATAATGATAATCCATCATACATTTTCCCGGATGATGACAACATTTTCGATTTAGTAGATAATCAGGATGATGATAAAAGATCTCAACTCCAGGAACTACTTCGGGATGAAGATGATGATGACTTAATTGCTGCGGTAAAATTAGCTGAGGCGAAATTTTAATAATACGAATACATATTTATATAATAAGAATATTTTATGTATTTTTCTAAAAATAATATAAACATATGTATATAATAAATATAACACATTTAACCACTATTTATTTTAAATGTTTGCTGTTTTACTTTTGATTGGTTGAATTTCACTTCCTCTTATTACAAGAGAATCATAGGATTCGTTTGAAACAGGTTTCTTCCAAGTGAGGATTACATAAAAAGAATAAGTGGATTTCAGGTAGAATAGAGGTTGTAACCTTTCCCTCATATTATTAGATTGACCCAGTAGGAATCGTTTGAAACAGGTTTGTGAGCAGGTACTGTTTGTTTTGGATATAAAAGATTAAGAAGGTGTTTGGGGGCCTAAAAAGATACCATTTAAAAAGGAAACCCTTAGTCCTATTTCAATAGTAAAAGTGGTTAGTTCGAAAAAAAAAAAAAAAAAAAAAAAAAAAACTTAAAATGGCATCAAAAGTTAAGTGCAACATGTGTGATAAGTCCGTTGACTTTTCAGAGTTTCAATCTCATTATGAGAGATGCTCTGATTATCGTAATAATGTGGTGTGTGATCTTTGCTCTAAGTCCATCGACTTAATAGAGTTTGATAGTCATTATGAAGCATGCTTGGGACCTAGGAATGCTTTTGAGATTCTTATGAGCAAAGGATCTAATTCAAGTGATCTTCAAGGTCCTTCAACGTCAGGAGCTTCAAAACGGTCTCGATTGGATACTCCGATGGAACTAAGGATTATTGACTGTTCAATTTGCGGTGAAAGTTACCCTTCGTCTAGGGAAAGACGCCATATGATGTCGGACAAACATAAGAATGCAAGAGCTGCTCAACTAGAGGAAAATGAAAACGTTATTTTAATTTCAACGGAGTCGCGATTTCCTTTAAAATCATATCGTGTTCACTCAAATAAAAGTGAACAAATTGATTTAAAAGAGTTTTTTCATGATTGCAAAAATGATATTATCAATTTATTGCGTCACTGCATGAGTGAGTACAGATCCATAAAATACAATTTAAAAGTATATGGATTATACGTTAAAAACACTGATGATGAAAGCTTAACAGAAACAATGAAGCATTTCATTACTCCATACAAACCAATATATGAAAACGAGCTGATTGATGATCATCTAAATGATACCATAGAAAATTTGATAACTCTCAGCAGTGAATTCCAGGAGAAGGATTCAGGTTGGGCAATAAAGTGTTTTAAATATTTTGAACTTACCATGATAAAACTAGAGCATATCGCTGCAAGCAGGTTTATCCAAGCTCCCAAAAAAATTAAGTCACGAAATGCACTCATAAATGTTAAAAATGACGATGATTTTTGTTTCAAGTGGTGTGTTTTTGCATCATTGGCCTATGAAAAACACCTTAAAACTATATATCAAACAGCAGCATTAAAAAAAATTTCCCGAGATAAGTTAACAATACCATCATCCTATCGATGCGGAAACATACGGCAAGACATCATTTATTATGAAGGAGTAAGATTAAATTTTTCCGGAATTGAGTTTCCAATAACAAGCAAAGGAATCAAGCGATTCGAATCAGCAAATGAGGATTTTAGCATCAATGTTTATGAAGTCGATGAGAATGGAAAAAACGTTGTGGGACCCACAGTGAGGACTAAGAAAATTCGGACTCACCACATAAACTTGCTTGGAATTAATAGAGATAATATGCAAATGATGCATTATGCATATATAACGTGCATGAGAAAATTATGTTATTCACAACATAGTAAATCCCATAATACTGCATATTTTTGCGAGAACTGCTTGCAATTTTATAGTACAACAAATACTATACATGACACTAAAGAGTGTGGAAAAGTTGCTGCTTTGTATCCTGAACCTAATACCAAAACTGTATTCAAAAGTTTTTCTAAAAAACTATCTCCACCAGTAGTAATTTATGCTGACATCGAAGCAGTTTTGGAAAATTACCATATAAATCTTAATGATCCATCAAAATCATCAACTACTATGGCACAGAGGCATACAGCATGTGCAGCATCATTTTATATTGTACATAAATACAATGAACATCTAAATGAGATGTGGACATACGAAGGTAAATATTTTAACATTCCAGCATAGGCAATAAACTCATAAACATTATGATTTCGTTATTTCAGGACCGGATTGTATCCAAAAATTTTGTCAAGCACTTAGGATGAAAACCGATGGACTTTATGAGAAGTACTGGAAGTCCTATAAAAAACCAATCTATCAGTTTAACATTTGGGATGAGGATTATCAGGAACACGGTGATTGCTATGCCTGCGAGAAACAAATTTCTGATGATGATCGAGAAAAATTCTTTGATCAGTTTACAGGACAACATGTAGGTCCTATTCATAAGCTGTGTAAACAGACATTTAGATTAAGCGATCCCTTTTTCCCGGTAGTTTTTCATAACTTGTCTCGTTATAATATACATTTATTTGTTACGTCAATAAAAGATGAACTAAGACCCATTCCTTGCAATAAAGAGTTATATATTGCGTTAACTCAAAATTGTAAGCTCGATGAATCTTATCTTCATCAATATAAAATTAGATATATAGATTCAAATAGATTTTTAAACTCAAGCTTAGAAAAACTCGCTAGTTATATGAACATAGCGAATTTTAAAATTTTGAAAACTAAATATCAAGGTGAAAAATTTGATATGCTACGACGAAAGGGAGTATTTCCCTATGATTATTTGGATAGTTTTGAAAAATTTGATGAATCCCTGCTTCCTTCGCGAGATAATTTTTATAATTCACTGAATGATGAGGAATGTAGTGTTGAAGACTACAACTTTGCTCAGAAGGTTTGGAGCGCATTTAATTGCAAATCTATTAGAGATTATTTAAAATTATATTTGGAAAGCGATGTTTTAATTATTGCTGATGTATTTGAGAATTTTAGGAGTCTTTGTTCCCGAGTGTACAGGTTAGACCCCATTAATTATGTTACTGCTCCTTCAGTTTCATGGGATGCAATGTTAAAATACACAAGGGGAGAATTAGAACTTGTTAGTGATCCTGACATTTATAATTTTTTAAAAACTGCTGTTCGTGGAGGGTTTACCCAATGTACTCAACGGATTGCAACAGCAAATAACAAATATTTAAATAATAAATTTAAGCCCACCGAACCCATAAATTTCCTTTCATATATTGACGCCAACAACTTATATGGATGGGCTATGAGTCAACCCCTTCCATTTTCTAATTTTAAATTTCTAAGTAACGATGAAATTTCATCTTTCAACGTTCTTAGCATATCGGCATCTAGTGATGTTGGATATATTTTAGAAGTAGATATGCGATATCCTGATGATATTCATAATAAGCATAATAGTTTACCTTTTTGCCCCGAAAATAAGATTCCACCAGGAGGAAAGCAGACAAAACTAATAGCTGACTTAAGTGATAAAAAGAACTATATAATCCATTTGAAGCAGCTACAGTTATGTATAGAGCAAGGTATGATTTTAGAAAAAATATCTAGAGTTTTATCATTTAATCAGTCCTGTTGGCTGAAACCTTATATTGACCTCAATACATCTCTTAGAAAATTAGCTAGCAATGACTTTGAGATAAACTTTTACAAATTAATGGTTAATGCCGTTTACGGTAAAACAATGGAGAATGTAGAAAAACGTCGTGAGGTTGCATTAGTTAAGCATTATGATTCAAGACAAAACTCAGCAGGGTTTAGACAACGCATAGCAAGACATAATTTCCACAGTGTTGAAATCTTTGGAGATAATTTGGCTGCCATTGAATCAACTAAGTCCCGAATTTTTTATGATAAGCCCATATACATTGGAGTTAGTGTACTAGAACTTTCAAAATGGTTAATGTATGACTATTTCTATAATTTTCATTCTGTAAAATGTCCATCGCTTTGATACATCCAATTACCTAGCCTCAAACAGATTCGGTATCAATCTCGCTAATAACAAAGAGCTTGGATTAATGAAAGACGAAAATGCAGGAAAAATAATGACGTCGTTTGCAGGATTAAAAGCGAAAGCATACTCATATTTAATTGCTAAAGATGATAACACTGACTATAACGTAAAAAAGGTTAAAGGCGTAAAAAAAGTCAGTAGTGAAACGGTTAACTCATACTCATTATATTGAATGCATTAAACATAAAAAAACTTATTATGGACAACATAGAGTTATTAGAAGTAGAGGTCATAAAATTTATACTGAAATTTTAAATAAGATAAGTCTAAATTATAAGGATGACAAAAGATTTATATTACCTGATAATATTTCAACATTAGCTCATAATCACTATGAAATTAAAAATATTTTAGGTGCTAGTAATAATACACAAAATATGGTATAAGTAAATTTAACATTATATTATTATTATTATTTAATTTGTGTATAATTAAAACTATATTTCAATGTAAAAAATACACAACAATAAATTAAATCTGATAAATATTTTGCGTGCCTAATTATTATAATATACTCTTTTTATCTATCCATGAATTGTGTGTTTCATCGAAACCTAACCATTTAACAAAAACTTGTTCTTTTTTCCTTCTGAGTATTTTTTCCACTAAGAAAGCATTTTCATCTTTAACTTTTTGGAGTTCTTGATCATAAAATGAGCCTTTGATCATTTCCCCCTTATAGTACTCCAGTTCATATGTTACAGGATTAGTAGACTTTACTTTTAAAATTTTAAATACTTCGGTTGTCCAGTTTGGATCATAGCCCTTTGTAAAAATACCTTTATATTTACTTATTCTAACAGGATCACCAATGGAAAACTTGTGTTTAGGAAAAACCTTACAAATATTATAAGCTGTTTTCAAAATAAACTCTTCATTTTGTTTGTTTACATCTATAGGCCTCATTTTTATAGTACGGTGATATGAATTATTATAATCTTTTAGTAAGTCATGCAAGGTATAAATCCACGTATGATTACCCTGCATACTAAAGATTTTCCACATACGATTTTTTAATGTTCTATTAAAACGTTCACAAATAGATGCCTTAAGGTGTGTATATGTATGGTAATGGTTAATGTTATTCTTTTTTCATTAACTCTCCGAAGGCTACATTAAAAAAAATCCTTTCCTTGATCAGATTGAATATTATTAGGTTTATGTTTAGATATTTTTAATATTTTCTTCAATGCTGATAAAACATCTAAAGCTGTTTTAGACTTAACGGGAACTGCATATGCATACTTCGAGAACGTGTCAATTACTGTCAGCAAGTACCTATATCCTTTGTTTTCCTTATAAAAGGGTATCATTTCAACTAAATCGATTTGCCACGTGTCATTAATTCCCTTTTGTACGAATTTACGACGAATGAAATTTCTTCTAGCAGGCTTATGTATTTCATTAACAACTTGTCGCTTACTCATTTTTAATATAATTTTTATTTTCTATTGTTATGTTGGGATGATTGCTTATTTAAAAGTGTTTGCTTATACTCAAGAACATCGCGTTTTATTTGATTACATATTTTTTGGGAAATTTCAAAGCATAAACGGGTTAAATCTATTTGCACATTTCTATCTTAACTACCGTCTAAATCAGCTAGTTGAACATCAAATTTTTGTAAGGCTGCACACTTAGGAATAATATTATTATAGTAGAGGTATATAATTTGTTGCTTAAGTATCGTATTCCAACATAAAAATGTGGTAAAAAAAATGCCTAATCTTAAAAACGATCTCCAGGACTCACTATCAAATTCAATTTTATTTCCAAACTGATTTATTATAAACACATACTGCTTATCTGATTTTCGAAATCTAAAATTACACTTAATTGTGGGTAATAATGGATGGTCTATAATTGTATCAGGCATCAAAAAATCATACTGATCAAGTTTCAATTGGATATACTCCTTGTATGTAACCAATTGCATCCATTCATCTTTATCTAAACCGATGAAATTTTTTTTGCTTTGCTGCATCCATATCATTGGAGTGAATTTTCTTGTTGTTGAAAAACCGCATTTAAGTTTTAAATTATGTACTACATAATATTCGAGACCGAAAATGACTTCGTGATCCTGCTTCTTTCTAGTGGACCTAATTCTTTTTGATTGAAGCGTGTCCATTTGGGTTGAATGCTTTTGTTAAACTAAGAACTCTTACTAAATTGGGCTGTATATAAAGGAGATAGGAATCAACGACTCATTCAGTTTATTACAAAAACTCAACCCAACATGAACACAATCGACAGGAATTCAAGCGTTATAGTTGATTTTCAATATCTCTTTGGAAATAATAAACAACTTTTTATTAAGGAATTGGCGTTTATGCAAACCGGAACAGTAACACCAAACTTCTTTCATTTCAAACCACCATATCATCTGAATGAATTGGATAATGAAATGATTAAACAACAAAATATTAATCGTCAAACCATAAATGGATTGGAATGGTCAGATGGTGAAATATCATATTTAAGTTTAGGTGAAATACTTTCACCACTAAATAGATTTAGCACCGTTATTGTACGTGGTGAAATTAAAAAAAAGTTTTTATCTAAGTATTTAACAAATAATATTATTGATATCGATATAGGAAAAAGTCTCACATTTTATCCAAATTTTTTTACAAACTGTAGAATCCACAAAAAAATTCCTCTGAGATGTGCTCTAAATAATTTATTTAAGCTATTTGTTGTCTTGGAAAATTCTAACTACGCTATCTACTGTAATAGTGACTCATATGTTTAGATTTTCAGTTTATATTCAGCACTTGTAGTAACTAGTTGTTTAAAATGGATTCATTTAAGCGTTTGTTTGAAAAGGATCCTCACAAAAGCGGATACACACAAGTTGTTTATTGTAATTATTGCGGATCTGATACTCACTTAGAAAAAAACTGCCCCAAAAAGCGCGATCAGGAGACGCGTAATTAGAATATCTTAGATGTTAGAAAACATTTATAAAATATTAATAAATAAAACATAACCCAAAAATGTTTAAGCAATTTATACATCCTTTTACAATGCTTATTTGCGGACCTTCAGGATCTGGTAAGACAACGTTTTTAGAAAACTTAATAAACAAAAGGAATGATTTGCTGAGCATTTCAATTAATCGAATAATTTGGTGTTATGGAGAGGAGCATGCTAAGCCAAATTTTAATACCATCGAATACTATAAAGGAGTTCCCGAAACAATTGAAAATGAAAATCATGAGCCTATTCTTTTAATACTAGATGACTTAATGATGGGTGCATTTAATAAAATTGCCTGTGAGCTATTTACAAAAGGATCACACCACAGGAATTTATCCGTAATAGTGGTTACACAAAATATATTTCATAAATCATCACATACTCGAGATATTTCACTAAACACAAAATACATCGTTGCGTTAAAAAATCCTAGAGATAAGCTACAATTTCAATGCTTAGCAAGACAAATTTATCCTGAAAATTCTCAGGAGCTCTTCAGAATATATAAGGAGGTGACAGATGAACCACATGGTTATTTACTTATTGATCTTACTCAGGGAATAAATGATCTCCTTAGATTTCGTACACATATTTTTAATTCTGAGTATACAGTTTGCTTTTCAGATGAAAATGGTTTACAAAAAGAATCTAAATCGACTGAAAGCGAACAAACATTTATTGTATGTGCTCAAAAGGTCAAATAATAAACTTCGAAATGCAATTATAAGTAATTGTGACATTGAGTTAGTAAAAGCATTAGTGGAGATAGTGTTGAATACTCTACGAGGAAATCATAAGATATCAAAAAGCAACTATATGCTCTAAAAAAGTATAAAAATGCATTACGTCTTATTTCATGTCCAAAACGGTCAATAAATTCTAAGAGAAAAGTTCTCATCCAAAAAGGACGATTTTTACCTGTTTTAATAAGTTCATTGCTTTCGGGGATTTTTGGAAAAATATTGAACAATGCTTAAAAATAAGCATCAATTAACCAAAGTTATTTTAATTCATCCGAATGCATATCAAAAATTGGTAAATAATGCCCAGAAAAACGATTTAATAAATATAAGGTTTTGCCTATTTTAAATGATAAAAAAACTAGTGACTTTAATAAATGGATTAAAATACGTCAAGAATTGTGTTACTATCAAAATAAAAAAAGAAATAAGACAATGGATATACGAACTACGCAGAACAAACGACTTTCACCACCTCAAAGCATTGGAATACAAACACAAGACGAGTCAGTTTGGTTAGATGTAAAACCTAACACTTCCATTCTTAACAATACAAATAATGAGTCCTCAAAAAAAGAACTCTCTATCACAAATGAGTTCTCTGATTTACCTAACGACATCGATGATGAAGATTTTCTGACCGAAAAATCGTTCAACTCAAAACCTAATAAGCGTAAAGTTGAGTATACTTCATTTTTAGACACTCAAGCATCAAAAAAATCAGCATTGACTAAAGTGAAGCTTACTGATAAACAGCGAAAGCTAAGAGTAAAACTTAAGAGGTATAAAAGTGAACCAAATCCATTTCAAGACTTGAAATACGTAAGTGGACGAGAAAAGTTGATGAGGGCTGTTAGAAACAGTAAGGCCGTGCAAATTGGAAAAAACAAAATTAATTGGTTTTCCTATAATTAATAAACTGCAAAGAACGTAGAACTAAAAATGGTAAATGTAACAGAGTTTTTCGTGACAGTACTTAGTAATGATTCGTTAAATGTATATCATGATAACGTTAAGTGTGCATTTACAAACATGGTAAATATTCCTGAAACCGTGAACGATGACTGGGAAGTAGGAATTACAGACTTATATCTAAATAAATGTATAAAAAGCAGGCCTGAGAATACCTCAATCGCATCTGAAGAAACAACAGAATTCGTTATTAGCTTAGTAAATGGAGAAACATTTCGATATGAAAATGAGTCAATAGAGTCTGAACAGTTTCAAAATGGGTTGATTTTTGTTTACACTGACATTATCAAACCAAGATGTGTTGGAAATAAAAGACCTCGATGTCTTCGAGTATTACATTATAATGGAAAAGAGCAACTTATACAATTCAACAATATTGAATATTATCCCATTGAAATATGGTCTCCAAAAGAAATTTCGATCTTAATTACCGATTCCAAAGGGTATAAAGTACCATTTGAATCTTCAGCAATTCCAATTTTTGTTACCCTTCACTTTAAAAAACGAAAAGAAATGCTATAAATAATACTGTAAGGCTGGAAATTTATTCAGAGTAGAAATAACCACCATGACGAAATCTTATCAACAATATTATTTAAATCAGTGTGGAGGAGGGTTGAATCATATAGGAAGTCTTTATGTTTCACCCAGAGTTATCCAACAAGGTAGAGGAATTGGGAATTTTTTTAGTGGTCTTTTTAATTACATAAAACCACTATTCCTTTCGGGGATAAACGCTATTAAAAACCAAGCTTCTGAGACTGGAAAGGCAGTAATAAATGAGTTTGGTCGAAAACCTTTAAGAACTATTATCCAAGAACAAAGTAAAATTGCTTTGCAAAACCTGTCAAATAAAGCCATTAATAAGTTAACCCGATTCCAGAATGGGGCAGGTAAAAAGAATAAAAAGAGAAGGTCTAGGAAAAAACTATCTCATTTATCATCTAAAGAAGGAAGCAAACATACGCAGTCGAGACCCAAAAAAAAAAAATCAACAAAGAAATTAACTATAAGAGACATTTTTTCTAAATCAAAATGACCACCCATATTGAATGTATGAAAAGCGAATTGGATCTCTTTGAGCCACATCCTACACAAAGCTCTATTCTGAGAACAGAAGAAGTTTCATATAACCCCATAGCTTCGTTGGACAGTGCTTCTTCAATTGAATTCGTTTGCTTAGGAAATGGGGAAACATATCGAGACCTGTCAAGCGTTTACTTAAGACTTGTTGTGCAACTAAGAAAAAGTGATAATACCAACATTGAAGGAAACGATGTTGGAGTAGTGAATAATATTTTGCATTCAATGTTTAGAAGTTCGTCCGTATATTTAAATAATATTTTGGTTTCTCAGAGTGATAATAACTATCATTATAGATCGTATTTGCAAACGATTTTAAACTATGGTAGTGATGCCAGTGAAAGTCACTTAGCCACTCAAGGTTATTATCCTAATTATGGTAAATTAATATCTGGTAGATACGTTAACACCGATGGATCCATTATGCTCAAAAATATTTTTCAAAACAGTAATAAGGTTGAACTATTCGGAAAAGTTCATGGAGATATATTTAATCAACCAAAACTGCTTATAAATAATGTAGATTTGAGGATTACTTTTAACATTGAAAAAACAGCATTTTATTTAATGGAATCTGAAACTGAATCAAATCTTAAAATATTGGAGGCCCAACTATTCATGAACCACATAACTATTAATCCGAGCATTTTATTGGCTCATCATCATGTTTTACAAACTAAAAATGCCATTTATCCATACAGCAAAGTTCAAGTAAAATCATTTACAATATATCCAGGAAATAATACATTATCAATTGACAATGCAGTTATTGGACAGCTTCCCAATTTTTTGGCTTTTTGCATGGTAAAAAACAAATCATATTCTGGAAATCGGGCATTTTGATCATTTTAAAATTCAACGCTTTAATCTATTGGTTAATGGAGTACAAGTACCATCGCAGGCACTTGAGTTTGATTTCTCGAACCCTGAAAATGCTCAAAGCTCTAGAGGATATAATATGCTATTCAGATCAAGTGGAATAAAACATTATGATCGAGGCTTACAAATTACAAAGGAAATGTTTGATAAAAATAGTTTTACATATATTAGCATTTGACCTAACTGCAGACCATCACAATTCAACTGTATGCTCAAATTTAATATCACAAGGAGCCATCCGAATTGAAGGACGATTTTCGGAGCCTCTTACAGAAGCAGTTACTTGTCTGGTATACTGTGAATATGACTCAATGATTGATATTGATAAACATAGAAATATTCGTGTTCTATTGTAAAAATGAATACATTGCAAATCGATAAGTTGCTTTCCAAGCATTCAAAAACAAAAACAATTTTTAAAGGAGTTTATCCCTCTGATCAGCTGCCTCAAGTAATTTCGAAATATCCTGCTTTAATAATAGCAAACACAGATTCTTCAAGCCATTCAGGAACTCATTGGGTTGCTTTTTACTTTGAAAACAAATATTCAGCAGAATTTTTTGATTCATATGGTCAATATCCCCAAAATAAAGAATTTTTAAAAATATTAAGGAAAAATTCCACAAAGTTTACATTTAATAAACAACCACTGCAAGGTTATTTTTCAAATACATGCGGTCATTACTGTATCCTATATGGAATATTTAAAAGCAGCAAAAAAAACATTAAATTGTTTTTTTAAAACAATTTAAGAAAAATGATTTTAACCATAAACAATAGTTAATAATACAAATGTTTAAGAAAATTCGTTTAAAATAAAACACAATATTATTTCAGAGACATTTAAGATGTTTATTGATTTTTTGAGCTGGGATACAATCTTTTATTTAAGTTATAGTACTTTAACATTAGGTCTATAGCTTCTGCTTTCTTATTTGGTAGGGTATGACACAGGCATGTGTCAGGTCCGTCCGTTGCATCGTCAGGAGCATAGCTTATAATGAAAGCCAAACTTGGAGTACTGAAGCTCCTTTTCCTCCAGATCCTCCAAAATGCTCATCAAATTTTCAAGAATTTGTACGTGCTCCTCGAAGATCATCTCCTCGAATTGCACTAAAAAAAGTTGTATTTGTTTGGCATGCATCTTGCAGCTGTCTTCTTGACTCTATTACTGATAATGATTCAAAGAGCAGGACTCTTTATATCCACGTCTTTGCTCTGTTTCCCTTATATTTTTCTTTCCCCATGTATTGGAAATGATAAGTACTATATCTAGCAATCTCTTTTTTACATATGTATATTCTTAACCTTTTTGTTTATTTTTGTCTTTACATGTATAGTTGTCTCTTCTTCTCTTACATATATATATAATGGGAAATCTTTATTTACTCTTTACATATAAATTGGAAATGGGCAGTGCTATATCTATTCATCTCTTTTCCTTTATATATAAGATGTGAGATTCCATGCTCCTTCAACATCTTAAAGGGTGTTTTTGTGGAAAATTTGGTCACATAACTTTTAGGTAAAAATATCCAAAGCGGTTCGTTGTCCTTATCAGTTAAATAAAGGACTACTTTATTTCCAAATGATGTTTTTTTTGATTTTACATCCATTGATCTTGTACTCAAATCCTATGCATAGGTCCTCAACCTTGGTGTATCCAACGGCCGGCTTTGTCTGGTTAAGTAATTCTAGGAAAGCCTAGGTATATATTTGATTAAGTGCTTATTATTTTCTATATAGAGATTTAAATATTCTTACATACCATTATAGTAATAGAAACTATTCAACCTTCTAAAGATTTTATACTAAATTATTTAAAAGATTGCATGATCTTTTATACTCTCATTAATTCAATTTTATACAAATGTGATCTGAGCAGATTGGTAGTTGAGTGATAATAAGTAAATGGTTTTAAAGCTGTAATGGCAAGATGTCTTAAGTCTGATTGGTGGTTGAGTAATAAGGGATGAACTATGGATACACTGCTGTATATTGGTTCAAATATTATATTTACATTTTTGGTCTTATATAACAGTCAACATGAAAAAATTATAAAACGGAACAAAATGCATAGAATTTTTGTTTATATGCTGATCACTTCCTATATAAGAACTGTAAGTTACTGAGATAGGTTAGTTCACTTTTAATTCGAAATGAGGACATTTCATTGCGAGTTGTGCTATTTAAAAACATCTTTTAGTTCCTTAAAAATCCACAACTTTAGTTATTCAAAATCAAAATCATCATTTTATCGATGTTACTTATGTCCAGGAACTGAACTGTTTTGGTTGAGAATTGACTTCAATATGCATATTTTATTTAAGCATAACATGGAATTAAAGCGAAAAATATAAAATAAATATTCAAAAATGCAATAATCTGTGCGTTTTTAAATATAAATACCTTAACATATATTTACCAACTAAGTATAATATGATGTAAAAATGACACAATAAATTCATTCAAAAGCATCAGTATTCTACCTGAAATCCACTTATTCTTTTTGTATAATCCGCACTTGGAAGAAACCTGTTTCAAACGAATCCTATGATTCTCTTGTAATAAGAGGAAGTGAAATTCAACCAATCAAAAGTAAAACAGCAAACATTTAAAATAAATAGTGGTTAAATGTGTTATATTTATTATATACATATGTATATTGTGGAGATAATGTTTTTTATCCCCAATCGGCCGACTAATTCTTTCGAATTAAATAAAACTCGGCGCAGAAATAAAATTACGATATGTTCTTTAATGCGTGACATCCAAATTGCAAGTGTGGCTTGCCTGCCCTTTCCATTGCCGCTCCGATCGCTAAGCGCAGCTTCGCTCGGCCGACGTCGGTAGGCAGACGTAAAGCGGTGATAGCGAAGAGCGAGCTGGCAGAGAGCGTTTAGCAGGGCAAGCAAGCGCAGAGCTTTAACAAACAAATGAGTGACATAGACATAAGTAACAAACAAAATAAGCGGCTGAGGGCCAAGAATTAGGTGCTATTTGGCAAGCAGCTAATCGGCTGGGTTCTGCTCCGAACATTCACCCCCCGTTGGAAGGCAAAGGCTTTCAACAGATCCATCACGTCGGGGTCACCAAATTTTATGTGGAGATAATGTTTTTTATCCCCAATCGGCCGACTAATTATTTCGAATTAAATAAAACTCGGCGCAGAAATAAAATTACGATATGTTCTTTAATGCGTGACATCCAAATTGCAAGTGTGGCTTGCCTGCCCTTTACATTGCCGCTCCGATCGCTAAGCGCAGCTTCGCTCGGCCGACGTCGGTAGGCAGACGCAAAGCGGAGATAGCGAAGAGCGAGCTGGCAGAGAGCGTTTAGCAGGGCAAGCAAGCGCAGAGCTTTAACAAACAAATGAGTGACATAGACATAAGTAACAAACAAAATAAGCGGCTGAGGGCCAAGAATTAGGTGCTATTTGGCAAGCAGCTAATCGGCTGGGTTCTGCTCCGAGCATTCACCCCCCGTTGGAAGGCAAAGGCTTTCAACAGATCCATCACGTCGGGGTCACCAAATTTTATGTGGAGATAATGTTTTTTATCCCCAATCGGCCGACTAATTATTTCGAATTAAATAAAACTCGGCGCAGAAATAAAATTACGATATGTTCTTTAATGCGTGACATCCAAATTGCAAGTGTGGCTTGCCTGCCCTTTACATTGCCGCTCCGATCGCTAAGCGCAGCTTCGCTCGGCCGACGTCGGTAGGCAGACGCAAAGCGGAGATAGCGAAGAGCGAGCTGGCAGAGAGCGTTTAGCAGGGCAAGCAAGCGCAGAGCTTTAACAAACAAATGAGTGACATAGACATAAGTAACAAACAAAATAAGCGGCTGAGGGCCAAGAATTAGGTGCTATTTGGCAAGCAGCTAATCGGCTGGGTTCTGCTCCGAACATTCACCCCCCGTTGGCAGGCAAAGGCTTTCAACAGATCCATCCTGAAGGGGCAGAACCGCTATTTTTCCAACGGCCCTCTTGAAGATGCTTGCTTGGGCGCAGCTGGCGGCTACGCTGGGATGATCGTCGAACGCAGCAATCGGCGCTTCTTTACGAAGGCGGCTTGTCGTGACTACGTCTTGATCATCGGGAACCTCTGTAATTGCATAGAATGGCAGGAAATTTGGCAATGTAGAAACTGTTGAAAGTTGAATTTCATTTGGCGTGGATATGTAGGTTTTTAATATATGGAAAAGTTCGCGCTGCAGTTCCTGATTCTCCGATCGCAGTTTTTCCACTTGCACCTGGCACTCGAGCAGCTGCTTCCTGCATTGCTGCTCTAAGTTTTGGTACTCCAGCGTTGTGGGTCGAAAATCGTCAATAGAGATGCACGAGGAATTTTCAAAAGCGGTTAAAGCTGCACGCTTATTCTCCGAGCTATCAATGCTTCCTGATACTATCCAACCAAGTTTTGTCTCCTGCAATGTTGGCAATTGGGCTGATAGTCGAATCTGTCCGACGCACATTAAATCGAAGAACAAACCAGAACCTATCAACAGATCGATACGTTGGGGCTTGGAGAAATTAGGATCAGCTAGTTTTAGATTATTCGGCATTGGCCAATCCTTTGCGTCTACGCCGAAGTTAGGCTGCATTTCCGTAATTGAGTTGGTGACAATTGCAGCGAAGGAAGCTCGATAGCTTGCGTCCTGGGATTGTACAACTATATGTACAGACTTGCTCGAAGGTAGAATGGAATCTCCGATTCCAGAGATGTGAACATAAGACGAGCGATGATCCAACTGCAACTGATCAGCAAGTCTAGATGTTACAAAGTTTGCCTGTGATGCAGAATCCAAAATGGCACGACATGGGATAAGTGCTCCATAACGATCTGTTACATGGACGAGGGCAGTAGGTAGCAACACGTTCTGGCTAGGCTGAGATTTCTGGATCGAGGGGGAGGGCTAGAACACCCGCTTGCTAGAAGCACAGTCGCGGCCTCTTGCTGGATCGATTCCTCGGCCGGTGAAGAGGAAGATGAAGCACCAGTTCCCGATGGAATGTGGAGTAGCGTGTGATGTTTGGCCTGGCAATGCCTGCAAAGTCCTGACCTGCACCTCTGCAATTCATGGCCTTTGTTGAGGCAGTTCAAACACAAGCGGCTCTTCTTTGCTTCTTTGTATCGTTCAAACGCAGAGAGATTCAGGAATGCCTGACATCTAGATATGTAATGCTCGGAGGAATTGCAATGGTTACATATGGGGTTAGGATGGTCGTTACTGGAGGTGATAAGGGTGACAGGTTTGTCTTCTCCCACCTGTTGACTAGGACTTGTTGCCATGGCTGATCCCAAATTCTCCAGCATCCGACATCTCGCTTCCAAAAATGAGGCCATGCTTGACCACCGAGGCAATCCTGACGTCGGCAAGTTCTCTTCCCATTTCTCCTTTGTTTTGTGGTCCAGTTTCGTGCCTATGATGAAAATCAGCAACCCATCCGAAATCTCCTGCGGGGTCGCCAAGGTCTGAAGTGCACGCAAGTGCGAATTGATTTTGTCGCTGAGCGCGCGCAAGCCGATAGCTGAGCCCTTCTCCACCCCTTGCAGCCCGAAAATAGCCTTGACGTGTGCCTGAAAATGTAACAGTTTATTATCGAATCGCAACATTAGCAAATTCAACGCCTTGTCGTAATTCTCCTTAGAAAGTTCCAAGGAACGAATCGTATCCAGCGCAGCACCATCTAGACATCCACGAAGATATTGGAATTTTTCGATGATTGGTATACGATGGTCTTTGTGCACCATTGTCGAGAACATCGAGTGGAATTCTGGCCAATCCATGTAGTTCCCCCCGAGCTGCAACTCGGGCATTCGAGAACGGCCTATACTATTATAGGCGAACAACGACGAATTCCCCTCGAGAGTATGCCGAGCCGTTGAATTGGCAACATTTACCGTGCGAGCAGCCATCAACTCCCGCGACAGCCTGGACCTAACCTTCACATAAACATTCGAAAAGTCCAGTCGGGCATCATGGGCTAACTGCAGGAAATCCAGCCTTTCAGGGCTCGTTTGAGCGGCATCGAAATCTGCATTCATTCGCTCGATTTGCTCTAAGCGAGCTTGAAGTTCTGCCTCATCTAACTCGGCAAGCTCTTCCTTGGTGAGAAAGCGATCCATGGCCTTTAGTTGGTGCGCGATGGACTCGGCCTTGTGCTTGTAGAAATCTACATCACTCGGCATTGCTGCGTTCGCGACATTGGTAGGCTCAGGTGCTGCCATGTTGAGGTTTTAAAAGAGTCACTCAGCACGACCGAAAAAGACACCCTGTATACGTATAAACGTGGGAACCGAAAGCAAAGGGATTACAGCTAATGCCTTTAGCTGTGCTGCTGTGCGAGCTGTCCGATTCCGCTTTGTACTCCGCTTGTGTGTATTAGTGAGTTCGCTGCACTGCCTACCGCACTGCACTGACCGAATTGTCGCGACAGAGAAATTAATAGCCAGCAATGCGTGTATGTAGGTGTATGTAAGTGTGTTTTAGCACCGAATTGTGCTTAGCCGCCGAAAATTTGCTAGGGCTAACGAATGTCGATCGCGAATGATTATTAATTGACACTGCAACTCAGAAATCACGTCGGGGTCACCAAATTTTATGTGGAGATAATGTTTTTTATCCCCAATCGGCCGACTAATTATTTCGAATTAAATAAAACTCGGCGCAGAAATAAAATTACGATATGTTCTTTAATGCGTGACATCCAAATTGCAAGTGTGGCTTGCCTGCCCTTTACATTGCCGCTCCGATCGCTAAGCGCAGCTTCGATCGGCCGACGTCGGTAGGCAGACGCAAAGCGGAGATAGCGAAGAGCGAGCTGGCAGAGAGCGTTTAGCAGGGCAAGCAAGCGCAAAGCTTTAACAAACAAATGAGTGACATAGACATAAGTAACAAACAAAATAAGCGGCTGAGGGCCAAGAATTAGGTACTATTTGGCAAGCAGCTAATCGGCTGGGTTCTGCTCCGAACAGGCATCGAATCCGTTTTTCAGGAAACACTTAAAAAATACCTCTAAACTATCACATTAGATTCATTGCAAAGGGATGACCTACCTGTTTGAGGGTTGTTTGAATCGCAACACGGGACCAATCGTAAAAACAGGTTCATTGACAGTAAGAGGGAGGAGAGAGAATATAAATGAGCGAAGGATCGATTTGAGAGGATTTTACATGGTTGAGAAACAGGATTGAGATCGAAGTTAGTTCACATCATCACCGATAGGTGGCGCCACCAAGTAGTAAGGATAAGGGACGGCCGTATATTTACTATAAGTAGCTTTAATTAATTTTTATGTCTCCCTATTATAATTTTATTCTTTGTGTGCTCCTGTATATATCTCCATTAATTTGTGTTCTCTTACCATTCAACCCTCTATACGGACATCTAGAAACCCAGTTTTCCAACCTATGTTTTTCTATAGGATGTAAATTTCAGAAACTTCACACATTTGTTTTCTCAATTCAATGTTTATAAAATATCCTATAAGTATTTATTTAACTTGACCAGTTAATAACATAGCAGTATTTATTTAACATGATCACGTAATAACATAGCAATATGATGCACACTTACATTCAACATGTTGCCAAGCTGCACATGCTTAAGCACATGCTGCTGCAACATGTTGCGAATTTGGTAATTCAGTATAAAATGCGAGCGTCCCGTATCCTTACTACTTGGTGGCGCCACCTATCGGTGATAATGTGAACTAACTTCGATCTCCATCCTGTTTCTCAACCATGTAAAATCCTCTCAAATCGATCCTTCGCTCATTTATATTCTCTCTCCTCCCTCTTACTGTCAATGAACCTGTTTTTACGATTGGTCCCGTGTTGCGATTCAAACAACCCTCAAACAGGTAGGTCATCCCTTTGCAATGAATCAAAAGGGGTAGTTTAGAGGTATTTTTTAAGTGTTTCCTGAAATACGGATTCGATGCCCTTGAACCTTTCTACTTTCTCTATAATTTATATTCCTCCTTTGTGTACCTAACACTGTCCCATAGCAAAATGCCTATATAATAACTACTTGCATAACCTTCATTATTGGGCCGGCAAGCTGGGCACGCTCCTGGCTGCTGGACATCTCCTGCTACCCGCATAATGGTTCGTCTCATTGCTGTTGTTAGCGGTGCAGATGAAACACCGCGGATTGCTCTGACAGGTTGCCGCCTTGTGCCCGTTCACGCCGCATCTGAGGCAGCATCCGGTGCGATCCACCGCGCTCTTGCACCTGATTGCTAGATGCCCAAACTCCAGACATCTGTAGCATCGTCTTTGAGCTGTCCGCTCCCGGATCCTACAGCTTGTCCATCCGACTTTAAGTTTCCCCACCATGAGCAGGGCTCTTGCCTGCACTGGCGGCAGGCACACAACTGCCAGTAGTCGTACCAGCGAAAGATGGCCTCAGGCTTTTAATGGCGCTGGTGTCCACGCTGGGAGCGTCTATCGATGCAGCTATCGCTGCTGCGATGTCCTCCTTCTCGACCAGGCTGTCTAGATCCCTGACCTCCACGCTGACCTGCCTGTGTGGGCGTGAGTGTGCGTTAACTGGTTTTAAATTTGTTTTAATTAAGGCAAGAACCGCCCATTGCTGCAGCTACAACTACAGTACAGCACAGTACAGTACTGTAGCAGCCACTCTCACTCTGGGCTCCATAAAATATGCACTATATTTTTAAGTGCTTGGGCGCGGAAATATGCAATGCAAATAGCAAATTGCAATGCCGCCAAGTTTTCCCGCCGGTCACCGCTGCGAAAATGGGAAAATGGCCAAAATCCTCTGCATTTTCTTTCTTTGCTGCCGGGCCCATCAACTTAAACAGCAGTTTCCGCTAAGTGTACGAGTACCTGGGAAGAAGCCACGGAAACGACAGAGCATAGAATGGACATAGCCAAATGGACAACTGGATAACTGGCTAACAGCTGGACCCGTTTTCTGGCATCGTCAAGGCGACGAAAATGCCAACAATAGCTGACCCCAATGGACATCATCCTGACTCTCCTTCCGCCTGCCTTCAGGATGGCAAAGTGGTTTCAAATGCCTCCAACACACCGAGAAAACAAGATTGGTAAATAGCTAAGTAGCTTTTCCATGTATACGCTTGTAAAATGGTCTTTTGTGGCTTAAATTCGCTTTAGAAGAGCTCGTTTGCAGGTTATGCAGAAGTCTGGCAAGAAGATCGATGAAAAAAAGAAGGGAGTCATCTTACCTGTATCTTTCTGTATATGATAGCCTGAAGAGTAGAAGTGGGTCAACTGGTTACTCTCCATTATCGAAGAAATACTTGCGTACCTCAGCTACCATGCTCCACTGCTAACTGTTCAATCCGTCTCATTAATCTGTACCCAATTCATCCCATCATGCTACTCCTACTCCAAATTTTCCGGTAGTCATCATCCACTACCACCTGTTGGAGGCAGCTGCCCCTGACATTTTTCACGTTTCTTACACCAAAAGTTCTTCAGCAGGCGCCACTTAAATAACAGCAGTGTTCGTTATTGGAACTAGCCAACAGTTTATTCATCAACCTCTGCTCAAAATTCCCTACATTTGTGCTTTGAAAGCTGACCAAAAGCTTTTCCCATACACTTATATGTAAATAGCTCTACATACATACATCCATACATATGAGGCTCACCTTAAAGGCTGCTACAATAACAACAGTATTTGGTTCTTTTTTATGTCAGTTGCATACTTTTAGGTGGTATAAGACTAAACAGTGTGACTTAACATCGTTACGATCTTTTTTTTTTTTTTTTTTTCATGTGGAAAATTTGTATTTTATTGTAAACAAGTTTACTGCTACCTTTCGTGGCAACTTAATCTAGTTTTACATTTAAGGGGAAAAACAATTGATCACAGGAGATACATACTTAAACTTAATGTTACATATATGGAGTAGGTACATACATTATTTAGAATGTTTACAAAAAGTTAATGAGATGTTATAGGAGGGATCTAGTAGGGAGATCCAGTGGATGACTCCTTTTGAGTCTTCTTTTCCTTGGCGGGTTAATTAGACGTCTGGCTAGCGCATTAGGGTGACCACCAAGCCGTTGCAAGTACCTTGCTGCATGTAATTGTATAACATCGCCCACTTTGGGAACCTTTAGGTCCCTCTCGATGTCGCTGTTTCGTATGTACCATGGAGCATTGCATATTCGTCGTAGAATTTTTGACTGAGCAACTCTAATTTTATTTAAGTTGGTTTTTGACGCGATGCCGTAAACTTGAAGTGCGTATTTCCATATGGGGCTGAGGATGGACTTGTATATCGTGACTTTGCTGTACAGCGATAGCTTATTTCTTGGTGCAAGTAGCCACGCCATCTTTCCCGCTTTCGCCATCACAGACTGTCGAACCATGGTAGTATGGGTTTTGAAATTTAGTGACCTGTCGAGTACAACACCCAGGTATTTGTACGAGCTCTTGTGCGTAAGTGTGGAGCCCAGCATATTAATGCCTGCGCAAGAAAGTGTTCTCGTAGCAAAAGTAACATTAGCACATTTGCTGCTGTTGATGCCTATGTTCCATTTCTGAGCCCAGACCTCAAAGCTGCTCACATATTGTTGCAGAGCTTCCGTAGCTAGATTTATGCTTGGACTTCTGGTCAGCACTGCAGTGTCATCCGCGTAGGTTGCTATCAACACATCGTCCTCGTCCAACCCAGTTATTACCCTTGAGGAAGGCATATCGGCTGTATATAGGGTATATAACGTTGGTCCAAGAACGCTGCCTTGTGGGACGCCTGCACAGATTGGGCGCTTCGATGATTTTGCTCCATTTACAACAACTCTAAAACTTCTGTCCATTAGAAAGCTACTCACCAGCTGGAATAGCTGCGGCGGCAATATGTTTCTCAGCTTAAAGAGGCCATCATGCCACACCCTGTCAAACGCTTGTTGAATGTCCATAAACACAGCTACCGAATACATTTTTTGCTCCATTGCATCAAGCGCGAAGTTGACCACTCGATGAAGTTGTTCTGGCGTGCCGTGACCTTGTCTAAATCCAAACTGCCACTTTGGAATTCTTTTCTTTACAGGTTCAAGCTGCATGATGCGGTTCAGTATCATTCTTTCCGCCATCTTCCCTAGCGCTGAGAGCAGGCTAATTGGTCTGTAGCCATCGACTTCTGTGTGTTGTTTTTCTGGCTTAGGTACCATGGTCCTATCCTAAGAATGCTGTTGAGGAGCAGCACTATAAATAGCAGCGCTTTTTTAGGCAGAAGTTTTAAAGTCCTGTTGTCCAGCAGGTCCTCACCAGGGGATTTTTTGGCCTTCAGCTTCTTAATTTGCTGCACCACCTCTTGAAATGTGACTGGGCTTGCTGGCAAGGACATTTGAAATGGCATTTCCAATTGTAGCTCGACGGCCCTTCGTGTAACAGCAGACGTAAGATTAAATGGCTTAAATCTTTGCTCTAAACTGTCTGCGAAGATATCAGCCTTTTGCTGACTGGAGTAGCACCAACCGCCTGCTGGATTTTTAATTGGCGATTTAGGCATGACTACTCTTTTAAATCGGCTTGTAAGCTTCCAGAGAGTATAGTTGAAAGATGCATCGGGGCCAGCTTTTTCTAAAATGTTATCAATGCTCGTCTGCTTGACTTTTGCAAGTACCTTTTGCAAACGGTTTGATAGTCTCAAGTAGATTTGATGAACTCGAGTATCACCCGTTCTCGCATACTCTCTTCTTACTCTTCTTTTCAGGCGCAGGAGAGCTACGGCACTTGGGGAAGAGTATCTTGTCGTCGTTGGCTTGGTGAACATTGGTTTACAGGCGCAGCAGAAGATGCAGCCAATATTACGTTTCTCATAAATATCGAGATTGCATCTTCTATATCATCGGGACTTTTTATTTCTAGTTCTATCTAGTTCGGCTTGAAATACTTCAACGCAAGAGCCTCGAGGGAGAATTTGTTGCTTCATAGTTTTGATTTGAGGAGAATGATGGACTGATGCTACAATTGGCAGGTGATCCGAGGAGAGTTCATATTTAGTTTCGACTGACAGCTTGTTTTGCGCAATCCCGTTGACAATGAAAAAGTCGAGAGCAGAAGGTGTAAGGCGAGTGTTGTATGAGAAGAAAGTTGCCTCGCCAGTGGCAAGGATTTCGCATGTGCTACTGACGATGGCCTCTTGCAATCGCTTCCCTCGACAGCATGATCTGACGTTACCCCACCATGGGTGCTTTGCGTTAAAGTCACCGCCTGCGATGAATCTGTTCCCCAGGCTAAGAAAAAGTTTCTCAAAATCAGTTGTACTCCAAGGTTGGTTGGGTGGCAGGTATATTGAGGAGATCTTGATGCATCCAACATTAGTCGGCACACTCACGCTGGCAACTTGTATGTTTATCCTGGACATAGGTTCGTTCTGAGTATGGGCAATGGACGATCGTATGAACAGAGCAGAGCCACTTTTCGATGTTCCGCTGGGATGATCAGCGTAATATTGATCGTATCCTGGTACGAATGCTCTCCGACCAGGGCGCATATGTGTCTCTGTTATCAACATTACATCGATTTTATTAGCATTAAGGAAAAGTCTAAGTTCTTCAATGTTCTTGACTAGCCCTCGTGCATTCCATAATCCGATTTTTAATTGAAGCTTGTTCATTTTGAAATAAGCTTCTGTACCAGGTCGCGGAAGGCTTTGTTTGCCTCCATCGTATCCTGTATTAGTTTGAACATTTGATCCATTCTACTATTAAGGTCGTTTATAGCTTTTTCTAATATTTTGAATTTGCTACTAAAATGTTGATCTTCAGCACCATTAAACAACCGGGAGCTGTCATGTAATGTGTTCACGTTAATATTTTTCTCTGCACGCGGTCTTGTTATGTCTGCATAGGAGAACCCACTCCTCACATTGGCATTTGAGATGACTTGCGATCCGACTGGGTGATTTTTATTTTTGCTACTGGCAGGCATTCCATCTTCTGGTAGTCTGGCTGTCGGCTTAAGCTTCTTGCTGAGTTCAATTCGGACTGAACAACTTTTATAGCTAGATAGGTGATCTTCGCCGCAGTTTGCACAAATGGATTTGTTACTAAGACTTAGTTCGCACGATTTTGACCCAGTATAGTGGTCGCCAGAGCATTTTCCACAGACTGGCTTTTTAAGGCAGTAGTTTCGCGTATGTCCAAAATCTTGGCATCTAAAGCACTGCACCAATTCTTTACTGTGCTTTGCCTTAATTACTGTTACTCTGTGCCTTCCAATTTGAGTAATCTTAAGTGCCTCTGCAATATTTGGTGTTTTCTTTAGGTTCACGTAGAACATACTCTGTCTTGTTTTTAAGTTATTTATTTCATGATCATCCTCTTCATTTATTTCAATATTACGCCAGTTTGGCTTCCTGGGGCAGTAGAACATCGTTACGATCAGCGCGTAAAACGCACTTCAACTTTACGGCATTGCGGCAAAAACCAACTTAAATAAAATTGGAGTTGCTCAATCAAAAATTCTGAGGTGAATATGCAATGCTCCATGGTATATACGAAACAGCGACATCGAAAGGGACCCAAAGGTTCCCAAAGTGGGCGATGATAACATGTATAAACACTACATGCAGCGAGGTACTTGCAATGCCTTGGTGGTCACCCTAATGTATTAGCCAGATGTCTAATTATCCCGCCAAGAAAAAGAAGACTTAAAAGGTGTCATCCACTGGATCTCCCTACTGTAAATAATGTACCTTTTCCATATACATATGTATGTCACATTAATTCTATGTATGTATGTATCTTCTATTGTTTTTCCCTTTAAATGTAAAACTAGGTTAAGTTGCCACGGAGGTAGCAGAATACTTGTTTACCATAAAATACAACTTTTCCACATAAAAAAAAAAGATCAGGGCAATTTTGTTTGTTTAATAATATAATACACATAATTGTCAGTAGGAAGCTCTTTCGCTTATATTATATATATAATATATGAACAAATCAAATGAATCTGTTGATGTAGATTCACTTGATTCTGGTGATTGTCAATATGACAATCGTATGCTGAAAATGTAAATTTGTATGCTACCGGGTCATGTACCAGTAACAAATGGTCGCCGCAATCGGTACTTGAACAAATTGGGCTTCGGAGATGTGAATACGTCAGAGTTTTCTTTCATACTGATTTTATTTGGTAAAATGCAAGGTTTATATACAATTTCTATGAGTATGATTGTTTACTTAGGATCTTAGGTATGTTTAATTAGTTCTGAGTATAATATTGCTAGGGAAATGTGTTATATCTATTTAGGACTAAGCAATTACTACAAATGCAACAGTGGAATATTCCAAGGGTCATATTTATGACGGTCACAATGGTTATCATGCAGATGGTGTGAGATTTGACCACATGCAGGTCATCCAGAATGTATTTTATGATAGTGCCGTAAATATCTTAACAGTGTACGTACACAAATGCATGCAGCTGTCCGTTGTATATTTATTTAGGTCAGTAGTGCATGTCACATATTTATATTTAGAGCATATTATCGTTTATTTCTTTAGGTGGCTGGGAAATCTTAACCTTTTTTATGGCTAGCTATTTGTCTAGGTCTAATCATACGATTTTGTACTTTAGTTGAAATCGTACATCCTCCCGGCCGTTGAACATAGTATGCTCAACCATCATCAATATTGATTGTGAACGGATGCCTTGGTGCGTTTTCTTCACTAGCTGATGAGCTAAGTGTATGTCTCTGCTGAGAAGGGAGTCTTGTTGTGTACCACCTTTTAACCAGATGAATCATTACAATGATCATGATGAAGAGCAGTGCAATGTATATGGCAATATGATGATGATCAATGGTTTCAAGATTGTGGGGTAACTTGAAATTTTTAGATGGTAGCAGATTCGTTTCCATTTGATACAGCTCCTCGTAGTTCAGCTTTTCATCGTTCCTTGAAACTTTATTTGTAGACCGTTCAGTTGATGTTTCGTTGAGGTCACTATCTCCGAAACGAGCGTATGATAACTGCAGAGTAGTTTCCAATGTGCTCTGACTTGTGACAGTCATTAGCGAATTCCGAATGATGCATCCAGGTTCGGCGATCAATATTCCTGAGTGTTGTAGCTTAATATCCGAAATGCCATCTGCACATACCGCTGATAGCTTTAATGATGACTTTGTTGCAAAAATCCATCGATTTCTTTTATGCATGCTCAACCATAAAAATGATTTTTTTGTGTTGACTAGGTGACATGATGAGTCCGTTTTATTGTGAAACATTTGTAATTCACAACTTGTTTCGGCTGAGAACATTGTTTGTTTATTATAGCAAACAAAGTCATTGTTTGCTCTTTGATGACAGTTTTTGAATTCAGTCTCTGATAGTTCAACGAATTCGTCTCGGTGACTATTGATTGCCATATATGGTGTTTTTATTTCAAACATGCTTATCCCATTTTTATTTGGCACCGGAATCGCTGTCAATTTGTATATTTCCAGTTCGTTTACTGAGACTAATGGAAATGTAACCTTGATAATTGCATGATCCTCTATTATAGTGCCTTCTGCTTTCATCATCTGGTACACCATGAGCATATTGTCGGGAGTTACTGGAAGTGCTTGTCCTGGCCTTAAATGATCCCGTATCTGCTCCAGTTGTTCCTTAAGTTGTCGGGGGGATATTAGCATAGGGCTAATTGTATTGTGTCGGATATCTGTCAAGACATTGATGATCTCTGCTTGCATTCGTTGAAGATTTGCAGATAATAGAGTCAGCTGAGTAGACAACGTAGTGTACCATTGAAAGGCGCTAAAATGATCAGCCCTTCCCTTTGACTCGGTGATAAAATCCTCAATTCGACTTAATCGTTTGGAATTTGAGATTTCATCCCGTTTTATCACATTGATTGTAGAGTCAATCAATGATGTTTGATTTTTAAGCAAGGTTAATAGGTGATCTTCGTTATCCTTAACCTTTGCTATAGTTTCCGACATTTCTCGGGCATATGTTGAATCTAATACGCCAAATAGACTGCTTGCGATGTTCCAAATGATGTCCAGCGGTGCTCTTTGCCTCCGTGTTCTTGCTATTAGTGTATTTTCAGCTTGCAGGTCCTCTTCTATATGTTTGAAGTGCTGATACATACTGGTGCATGCGTCTACTAGTTGAAGTTGTGTGCATAGATGTCCAATTTTTGTAGTCCCCATGGTGAATGTGTTCATGTCTTTCCAATAGGGCTTTAAATTGTAGTAGACAATGATGGTCCAGTCAGTTGTCGCAAGTTGGCTGGTTCCTACTCTTTCAAAGTATATACCCGGTTTTGATCCAAACTGGGTTATGTTGATTGACTGTGCCATCGCTAACGATACCAGCAACAACATTACAAGCATTGTCATGGTTAACGACAATTTATTCGGCTGTGTCCTTTTCCTAGGCTGTCTGTCCTCGGATGATTCTTCGTTTTCTGATGGATCATCTATCGGATGTTTATGTGTGGGTTCCTCTTCGTTGAATAGTGGAGCTACATGTTGGATCTCTCGTTTGAAAATCCCCTTTGCCGTTTTTACTTCCACCACTTTTACAAAATTGTCCTTGCCATGAAACAATCGAATGATTCTTCCTAGTGGCCATTGTAATACTGGTGTATTGTCTTCCTTTAGTATTACTAATGTTCCTTCCTTAAAGTTAGCCGAAGACTTCCTCCACTTTTGACGCTGTTGCAACTGCTGAAGATATTCATTGGACCATTGTGTCCAGAATGAGTGCTTCAACTTTGAAACTGCTTGCCATCGATTTCCTAGCGTCTTTGGCTGCTGGGATGGCTCACTGTCAGCTTGTGCGGTTAACGGCTCTCCTATCAGGAAATGCCCTGGCGTTAGTGCTGTTACGTCGTTTGGGTTGTCAGATATCGGTGTTAATGGTCGAGAGTTTAGTATGGCCTCTATTTCTACTATAACCGTTTCTAACTCCTCATAAGTTATATTTGCCGTCGTCACATTTTTTAAGAGGAGATGTTTGGCAGATTTTACCGCAGCTTCCCATAAGCCGCCGAAGTGTGGTGCGCGAGGAGGTATAAATTTAAACTGTACCCCTTTGTTGTTGCACTCTCGTACAATGTGTTCTTTTGCCTTTTCCGAGAATATGGCTTCTTCTAACTCTTGAAGTTTGTTCCTGGCTGTTCAAAGTGACCGCCACGATAATTAGATATTGATCTCTAACAACACTGCGCATGTGCCCTGCTGCATATCGATGTTCTCATATCGATGTTCTCATATCGATATTCTTCTTTCGGCGTCTGTCTCTTGCGTATGTTACTCAGAAGCACATATAATTCTGTATACTAATCTTCTGCTGTCTTACAAATAAAATAACTTTAACAAGTTGTGCGCCCAGACACCAATTCACCCAGAAACAGTATAAAACAGAAACAGTGAGAAACAATAAACATTGTTTGGTGCTTAGTGAAAAGCAGTGCTAAAAAAATGGCATAGACTCATTAGTGTATGTGTGTACATAGAAAGGCAAAAGAACAAGTTGAACAAATTCGCATTGTGTTTTTTTGATTTTGATTGTTTAAAGTCCAAAATAAAGCAGTCCCAACGGATCAAGAAACACAAAAGCGAACGGAGACTCAAGTGTGTATACCAAAAAGTGCGTATGCCAAGCCGCACAAAACCGCTAGTGTGTATACCCAAAAGTGTGTATACCAAGGCATAGGTGCTGCACCACCTCTTGAAATGTGACTGGGCTTGCTGGCAAGGACATTTGAAATGGCATTTCCAATTGTAGCTCGACGGCCCTTCGTGTAACAGCAGACGTAAGATTAAATGGCTTAAATCTTTGCTCTAAACTGTCTGCGAAGATATCAGCCTTTTGCTGACTGGAGTAGCACCAACCGCCTGCTGGATTTTTAATTGGCGATTTAGGCATGACTACTCTTTTAAATCGGCTTGTAAGCTTCCAGAGAGTATAGTTGAAAGATGCATCGGGGCCAGCTTTTTCTAAAATGTTATCAATGCTCGTCTGCTTGACTTTTGCAAGTACCTTTTGCAAACGGTTTGATAGTCTCAAGTAGATTTGATGAACTCGAGTATCACCCGTTCTCGCATACTCTCTTCTTACTCTTCTTTTCAGGCGCAGGAGAGCTACGGCACTTGGGGGAAGAGTATCTTGTCGTCGTTGGCTTGGTGAACATTGGTTTACAGGCGCAGCAGAAGATGCAGCCAATATTACGTTTCTCATAAATATCGAGATTGCATCTTCTATATCATCGGGACTTTTTATTTCTAGTTCTATCTAGTTCGGCTTGAAATACTTCAACGCAAGAGCCTCGAGGGAGAATTTGTTGCTTCATAGTTTTGATTTGAGGAGAATGATGGACTGATGCCACAATTGGCAGGTGATCCGAGGAGAGTTCATATTTAGTTTCGACTGACAGCTTGTTTTGCGCAATCCCGTTGACAATGAAAAAGTCGAGAGCAGAAGGTGTAAGGCGAGTGTTGTATGAGAAGAAAGTTGCCTCGCCAGTGGCAAGGATTTCGCATGTGCTACTGACGATGGCCTCTTGCAATCGCTTCCCTCGACAGCATGATCTGACGTTACCCCACCATGGGTGCTTTGCGTTAAAGTCACCGCCTGCGATGAATCTGTTCCCCAGGCTAAGAAAAAGTTTCTCAAAATCAGTTGTACTCCAAGGTTGGTTGGGTGGCAGGTATATTGAGGAGATCTTGATGCATCCAACATTAGTCGGCACACTCACGCTGGCAACTTGTATGTTTATCCTGGACATAGGTTCGTTCTGAGTATGGGCAATGGACGATCGTATGAACAGAGCAGAGCCACTTTTCGATGTTCCGCTGGGATGATCAGCGTAATATTGATCGTATCCTGGTACGAATGCTCTCCGACCAGGGCGCATATGTGTCTCTGTTATCAACATTACATCGATTTTATTAGCATTAAGGAAAAGTCTAAGTTCTTCAATGTTCTTGACTAGCCCTCGTGCATTCCATAATCCGATTTTTAATTGAAGCTTGTTCATTTTGAAATAAGCTTCTGTACCAGGTCGCGGAAGGCTTTGTTTGCCTCCATCGTATCCTGTATTAGTTTGAACATTTGATCCATTCTACTATTAAGGTCGTTTATAGCTTTTTCTAATATTTTGAATTTGCTACTAAAATGTTGATCTTCAGCACCATTAAACAACCGGGAGCTGTCATGTAATGTGTAATATTTTTCTCTGCACGCGGTCTTGTTATGTCTGCATAGGAGAACCCACTCCTCACATTGGCATTTGAGATGACTTGCGATCCGACTGGGTGATTTTTATTTTTGCTACTGGCAGGCATTCCATCTTCTGGTAGTCTGGCTGTCGGCTTAAGCTTCTTGCTGAGTTCAATTCGGACTGAACAACTTTTATAGCTAGATAGGTGATCTTCGCCGCAGTTTGCACAAATGGATTTGTTACTAAGACTTAGTTCGCACGATTTTGATCCAGTATAGTGGTCGCCAGAGCATTTTCCACAGACTGGCTTTTTAAGGCAGTAGTTTCGCGTATGTCCAAAATCTTGGCATCTAAAGCACTGCACCAATTCTTTACTGTGCTTTGCCTTAATTACTGTTACTCTGTGCCTTCCAATTTGAGTAATCTTAAGTGCCTCTGCAATATTTGGTGTTTTCTTTAGGTTCACGTAGAACATACTCTGTCTTGTTTTTAAGTTATTTATTTCATGATCATCCTCTTCATTTATTTCAATATTACGCCAGTTTGGCTTCCTGGGCAGTAGAACATCGTTACGATCAGCGCGTAAAACGCACTTCAACTTTACGGCATTGCGGCAAAAACCAACTTAAATAAAATTGGAGTTGCTCAATCAAAAATTCTGAGGTGAATATGCAATGCTCCATGGTATATACGAAACAGCGACATCGAAAGGGACCCAAAGGTTCCCAAAGTGGGCGATGATAACATGTATAAACACTACATGCAGCGAGGTACTTGCAATGCCTTGGTGGTCACCCTAATGTATTAGCCAGATGTCTAATTATCCCGCCAAGAAAAAGAAGACTTAAAAGGTGTCATCCACTGGATCTCCCTACTGTAAATAATGTACCTTTTCCATATACATATGTATGTCACATTAATTCTATGTATGTATGTATCTTCTATTGTTTTTCCCTTTAAATGTAAAACTAGGTTAAGTTGCCACGGAGGTAGCAGAAAACTTGTTTACCATAAAATACAACTTTTCCACATAAAAAAAAAAATCAGGGCAATTTTGTTTGTTTAATAATATAATACACATAATTGTCAGTAGGAAGCTCTTTCGCTTATATTATATATATAATATATGAACAAATCAAATGAATCTGTTGATGTAGATTCACTTGATTCTGGTGATTGTCAATATGACAATCGTATGCTGAAAATGTAAATTTGTATGCTACCGGGTCATGTACCAGTAACAAATGTTCGCCGCAATCGGTACTTGAACAAATTGGGCTTCGGAGATGTGAATACGTCAGAGTTTTCTTTCGTACTGATTTTATTTGGTAAAATGCAAGGTTTATATACAATTTCTATGAGTATGATTGTTTACTTAGGATCTTAGGTATGTTTAATTAGTTCTGAGTATAATATTGCTAGGGAAATGTGTTATATCTATTTAGGACTAAGCAATTACTACAAATGCAACAGTGGAATATTCCAAGGGTCATATTTATGACGGTCACAATGGTTATCATGCAGATGGTGTGAGATTTGACCACATGCAGGTCATCCAGAATGTATTTTATGATAGTGCCGTAAATATCTTAACAGTGTACGTACACAAATGCATGCAGCTGTCCGTTGTATATTTATTTAGGTCAGTAGTGCATGTCACATATTTATATTTAGAGCATATTATCGTTTATTTCTTTAGGTGGCTGGGAAATCTTAACCTTTTTTATGACTAGCTATTTGTCTAGGTCTAATCATACGATTTTGTACTTTAGTTGAAATCGTACATCCTCCCGGCCGTTGAACATAGTATGCTCAACCATCATCAATATTGATTGTGAACGGATGCCTTGGTGCGTTTTCTTCACTAGCTGATGAGCTAAGTGTATGTCTCTGCTGAGAAGGGAGTCTTGTTGTGTACCACCTTTTAACCAGATGAATCATTACAATGATCATGATGAAGAGCAGTGCAATGTATATGGCAATATGATGATGATCAATGGTTTCAAGATTGTGGGGTAACTTGAAATTTTTAGATGGTAGCAGATTCGTTTCCATTTGATACAGCTCCTCGTAGTTCAGCTTTTCATCGTTCCTTGAAACTTTATTTGTAGACCGTTCAGTTGATGTTTCGTTGAGGTCACTATCTCCGAAACGAGCGTATGATAACTGCAGAGTAGTTTCCAATGTGCTCTGACTTGTGACAGTCATTAGCGAATTCCGAATGATGCATCCAGGTTCGGCGATCAATATTCCTGAGTGTTGTAGCTTAATATCCGAAATGCCATCTGCACATACCGCTGATAGCTTTAATGATGACTTTGTTGCAAAAATCCATCGATTTCTTTTATGCATGCTCAACCATAAAAATGATTTTTTTGTGTTGACTAGGTGACATGATGAGTCCGTTTTATTGTGAAACATTTGTAATTCACAACTTGTTTCGGCTGAGAACATTGTTTGTTTATTATAGCAAACAAAGTCATTGTTTGCTCTTTGATGACAGTTTTTGAATTCAGTCTCTGATAGTTCAACGAATTCGTCTCGGTGACTATTGATTGCCATATATGGTGTTTTTATTTCAAACATGCTTATCCCATTTTTATTTGGCACCGGAATCGCTGTCAATTTGTATATTTCCAGTTCGTTTACTGAGACTAATGGAAATGTAACCTTGATAATTGCATGATCCTCTATTATAGTGCCTTCTGCTTTCATCATCTGGTACACCATGAGCATATTGTCGGGAGTTACTGGAAGTGCTTGTCCTGGCCTTAAATGATCCCGTATCTGCTCCAGTTGTTCCTTAAGTTGTCGGGGGGATATTAGCATAGGGCTAATTGTATTGTGTCGGATATCTGTCAAGACATTGATGATCTCTGCTTGCATTCGTTGAAGATTTGCAGATAATAGAGTCAGCTGAGTAGACAACGTAGTGTACCATTGAAAGGCGCTAAAATGATCAGCCCTTCCCTTTGACTCGGTGATAAAATCCTCAATTCGACTTAATCGTTTGGAATTTGAGATTTCATCCCGTTTTATCACATTGATTGTAGAGTCAATCAATGATGTTTGATTTTTAAGCAAGGTTAATAGGTGATCTTCGTTATCCTTAACCTTTGCTATAGTTTCCGACATTTCTCGGGCATATGTTGAATCTAATACGCCAAATAGACTGCTTGCGATGTTCCAAATGATGTCCAGCGGTGCTCTTTGCCTCCGTGTTCTTGCTATTAGTGTATTTTCAGCTTGCAGGTCCTCTTCTATATGTTTGAAGTGCTGATACATACTGGTGCATGCGTCTACTAGTTGAAGTTGTGTGCATAGATGTCCAATTTTTGTAGTCCCCATGGTGAATGTGTTCATGTCTTTCCAATAGGGCTTTAAATTGTAGTAGACAATGATGGTCCAGTCAGTTGTCGCAAGTTGGCTGGTTCCTACTCTTTCAAAGTATATACCCGGTTTTGATCCAAACTGGGTTATGTTGATTGACTGTGCCATCGCTAACGATACCAGCAACAACATTACAAGCATTGTCATGGTTAACGACAATTTATTCGGCTGTGTCCTTTTCCTAGGCTGTCTGTCCTCGGATGATTCTTCGTTTTCTGATGGATCATCTATCGGATGTTTATGTGTGGGTTCCTCTTCGTTGAATAGTGGAGCTACATGTTGGATCTCTCGTTTGAAAATCCCCTTTGCCGTTTTTACTTCCACCACTCTTACAAAATTGTCCTTGCCATGAAACAATCGAATGATTCTTCCTAGTGGCCATTGTAATACTGGTGTATTGTCTTCCTTTAGTATTACTAATGTTCCTTCCTTAAAGTTAGCCGAAGACTTCCTCCACTTTTGACGCTGTTGCAACTGCTGAAGATATTCATTGGACCATTGTGTCCAGAATGAGTGCTTCAACTTTGAAACTGCTTGCCATCGATTTCCTAGCGTCTTTGGCTGCTGGGATGGCTCACTGTCAGCTTGTGCGGTTAACGGCTCTCCTATCAGGAAATGCCCTGGCGTTAGTGCTGTTACGTCGTTTGGGTTGTCAGATATCGGTGTTAATGGTCGAGAGTTTAGTATGGCCTCTATTTCGACTATAACCGTTTCTAACTCCTCATAAGTTATATTTGCCGTCGTCACATTTTTTAAGAGGAGATGTTTGGCAGATTTTACCGCAGCTTCCCATAAGCCGCCGAAGGGTGGTGCGCGAGGAGGGATAAATTTAAACTGTACCCCTTTGTTGTTGCACTCTCGTACAATGTGTTCTTTTGCCTTTTCCGAGAATACGGCTTCTTCTAACTCTTGAAGTTTGTTCCTGGCTGTTCAAAGTGACCGCCACGATAATTAGATATTGATCTCTAACAACACTGCGCATGTGCCCTGCTGCATATCGATGTTCTCATATCGATGTTCTCATATCGATATTCTTCTTTCGGCGTCTGTCTCTTGCGTATGTTACTCGGAAGCACATATAATTCTGTATACTAATCTTCTGCTGTCTTACAAATAAAATAACTTTAACAAGTTGTGCGCCCAGACACCAATTCACCCAGAAACAGTATAAAACAGTAACAGTGAGAAACAATAAACATTGTTTGGTGCTTAGTGAAAAGCAGTGCTAAAAAAATGGCATAGACTCATTAGTGTATGTGTGTACATAGAAAGGCAAAAGAACAAGTTGAACAAATTCGCATTGTGTTTTTTTGATTTTGATTGTTTAAAGTCCAAAATAAAGCAGTCCCAACGGATCAAGAAACACAAAAGCGAACGGAGACTCAAGTGTGTATACCAAAAAGTGCGTATGCCAAGCCGCACAAAACCGCGAGTGTGTATACCCAAAAGTGTGTATACCAAGGCATAGAAAAGCGCGAGTGTGTGTGTGTAAATAGCAACTCGGAGGGATACTTAAAAGAAAACGAAAAAACAAAAGAAAGACACGGACAACAGTATTGTCGTCGTAGTTGCTTTGTGCATGAGACGATCGACAGTTACAAATTTTGCACTGTGGGACAATAAGTATAAAAAATGAGTGGAAATATGAATTTCAATATTGAGAAACTGGACGAAAACAATTATAGCACATGGGAAGTTTTGATGAGAAGTGTTCTCATACAAAATGATTTGTGGCCAATCGTCAGTGGTAAAATTGAGCTTAGTGAAAGTGCAACAAATGAGCAACGTGCAGCTTTTGAACTAAAGGATCAAAAGGCCTTGGCGTCAATTTTACTTTGTGTTAAATCGACCCAACTAAACAATATTAAAAATTGTGTATCGTCGTCACAGGCATGGCAAAAGCTAAATAAAATTCACAGGCCAAGCGGACCAGCAAGGGTAGTGCTTTTAATTAAACAATTGTTGACGTTAAAAATGTCGGATGGTATAAGTGCACAGGAATATTTGCGGAAATTCCAGGTGGTACACGAGGCTTTAGCAGAGGTCAACATAAAGGTTGATGAAAAGATCTTATCAGTTGTGTTGCTAAATGGTTTGCCTAAATCGTATGAAAGTTTTGTTGTTGCGATTGAGACGCGAGATGATTTGCCGAGCTTGAGCATGCTAAAAATAAAAATTTCTGAAGAAGCGAATAGGCAGGAAGATAGCATTAGCAAGGAAATTACAAGTAGCGCGGAACTACACGTCAGTTATGACAACAACAATTTTAAGAAAAACTTTAAGAAGGGCAAAAAGTGTTTTAAGTGCGGAAAGGAAGGGCATTTTAAATCGGAATGCCGTGCTAAAAGCAAGCAGGAAGGAGCAAACAACAAGGGTGCAAACAGTAAAAGCGGGGAAAGATTGGGTACAATGTTTTGCGTAACCGAATATGCCAAAGTGGAACCAGAAAAATATGTACCAATCCTAAGTTTAGCTAAGCCAAATGACCAGATGTTAAATGCATGGTGCATAGACAGTGGCGCAACGGCGCATCTATGTTGTGACAAGGAACGCTTTGTGTCGTTCACGGAAGATAATCAAAAAGTATTTTTAGCCGGCGGTAAATCACTTATTGCTGAAGGGCATGGAACTGTTCAAGTAAAGTTCGGTAATAGATCCGTTACGCTGGAAAAGGTTATCTTGGTACCAGATTTGCAGTACAATTTTATATCGGTCACAAAACTATTAAAACACGGAAAAAAAGTTGTGTTTGAGAAAAATCAAGCGATGATTTTTGAAAACGGAAAAATAGTTATAAAGGCACATCTGGAAAATGGATTGTTTATGGTTCAGGACAATCAGGAAAAGTGTATGAACATTGTAAGTGTTGAAGCAGATGCATTCAAATGGCACAATAGGTTCGGCCATGTACATTTTGACGCATTAAAGGAAATGGTTAACAAGGAGATGGTAATAGGTCTCAAGGGCATATACAAGCCAAAACAAGTGTGTGCAACATGCGCAAAAAGTAAAATTTGCGTGCAACCATTTCAATCGAGCACAAACAGGTCAAAGGGCGTTCTAGACTTAATACATACTGATGTATGCGGTCCAATGCAAAAGCAGTCAATGGGAGGCAATCGATATTTCGCCACATTTATTGATGATTGTTCAAGATATGTATCAGTAAGTTTCCTAAAAACCAAAGATCAGGTTTTCGAGGCTTTTAAAGAATTTAAAAGTCAAGTTGAGTGCCAAACTGGGAGAAAGAAGTATGCTGCTGCATGCTGGGTTAAGTGAATGCTATTGGGCAGAAGCGATTCGAACTGCCACGTATTTGCGAAATAGAGTGGCAAGCAGCTGCTTGAGCGGGGTGACACCTTTTGAAATATGGACAGGTAGAAAGCCAGTGGTATCGCATTTAAGAGTTTTTGGCTCAGTAGCGATAGCTCTAGATAAAACAAAGAAATCAAAGTTCGCACAGAAAGGCTTAGAGTATATAATGGTGGGCTACTCGGATACGGCCAAAGCATACTGTTTGGTCAGTAAAGAAACCAGGAAACTCGTAGAGAGTAGGGATGTCATTTTTGTAGAACCTGAAGGGGGCAAACTAGATGCATCATGTTCCAATGACATGGCATCAATTGAGGTTCAACAAAACCAGGACTCTGAACCCGAAATGGATAGCGAGCAATTTAAAGATCCAGAAAATGAGCCAGAAAATCAGGAGGAGATTAGGTCTAGTAATGACATTCTTGTAATTCCAGAACCAATAAGAGGACCAGGACGCCCAACCATAGTACGGACGGGCAAACCAGGACGACCATGGAAGCAGTATCATATGCTCAATGCGATACTGGCAGCAGACGTACAAGTTCCACAAAACTACGCACAAGCTGAACGGTCTACTGAAGGCGAGATATGGAAAGCATCAATGAAGGACGAGTACGAATCTATCGTGAAGAACGGCACGTGGTCGCTTACTAAATTGCCTAGCGGGAAAAAGTCCATTGGATGTAGATGGGTTTACGCAGTTAAGTCCAATCCGTATGGAAGCGTGAACAGGCTCAAATCACGTCTGGTGGCGAAAGGTTGTAGCCAACGCTACGGGATCGACTACCAGGAAACATTTGCACCAGTTGTACGCCACGCAACTATCAGGTTGATAATTGCACTTGCAGTCGAACATGGTCTCCACCTACATCAAATGGATGTTGTCACGGCGTATCTCAACGGCGAATTGGAAGATGAGGTTTTTATGAGACAGCCTGAGGGCTTCATCAGCGATGTTCACCCAAACCACGTTTTGAGGCTTCACAAAAGTATATATCGCCTAAAACAATCAGGAAGAGTGTGGAACTCTACGTTGGATGCAACGCTGAGACGCATTGGTTTTATACCGACTGTCAACGAACCCTGTCTGTATTGTAAGCCAGGTAAAAATATGTGTCTAATAGCTGTCTACGTAGATGACATTATTTTGGCGTGTAAGGACCTAGATGATATATCTGATATCAAGATAAAGATCGCAGCAGAATTTGATGTGGTTGACATCGGGCCTATGCAATACTTTTTAGGTATTGAGGTGAAACGTGAAGGCAGTACGGGTGCGATTTCAATCAGCCAACGGAAGTATATTAGAGAGTTGCTCGAACAGTACAATTTGAAAGATTTTCGACAGACGTCCACGCCTCTTGAAGCTGGTTACCAGGTGGCATGCAACAAAGAGGACTGCCGCAGGGTCGACATCACATCGTTCCAAAAGCTAATTGGAGAGTTATCTTATCTTGCTGTTATGACTCGTCCGGACATTGCGCATTCGGTGAACAAATTAGCACAACGTAACAAGGATCCTCATTCCTAACATGAAGCGGCAGCCAAGCACATCCTTCGATATTTGGCAAAAACTATCGACTGGGAGATATGCTACACAAAGCAAGGAAAGGCAATTGAGTGTTTTGTTGATTCAGATTTGGCAAGTGATATGACGAACCGAAAGTCATTCACTGGCTATGTATGCATGTTAGCAGGAGGAGCGGTTTCTTGGGAGTCAAGAAAGCAATCGACGGTTGCCCTCAGTTCCACGGAGGCAGCCTTATCATCTGCAGCAAAAGAGGCGATATACTTTCGCAGCCTACTGATTGACTTGACGCTGATGTCCAAGGAGTCAGCTATTCAGAGGTACGGCGACAACATTGGAGCACAGCAGCTTGCTAGAAACCCCATGTTTCATGCACGTACAAAGCACATCGACGTCAAGATATATAATATTCGAGAGGTTCTCAAGAGAGGTGAAGTCAACATTGCGTATCTGCCAACCGATGAGATGATAGCAGATGTCCTCACAAAGAACTTAGCCAAGGTTAAGCACCATAAATTTGTATTCGCATTTGGTTTAAAAGATCGTTTATAAGTGCTTGACATGTTATTGGATATTAGTTAAGTATATTTAAAGTTTGTAAACATGCGTTGTGTTGAGGAGGAGTGTTCAAAGTGACCGCCACGATAATTAGATATTGATCTCTAACAACACTGCGCATGTGCCCTGCTGCATATCGATGTTCTCATATCGATATTCTTCTTTCGGCGTCTGTCTCTTGCGTATGTTACTCGGAAGCACATATAATTCTGTATACTGATCTTCTGCTGTCTTACAAATAAAATAACTTTAACACTGGCTCCTACGAAATTCGTAGCATTGTCGCAATAGAGCACATTTTCCTCGACGAGAGATGCCGCTAAAAATGCTTCTGTGGTGAGATCACTGACAAGCTCCAGATGTACTGCTTTAGTCGCGAAACAACAAAATATAGCTATGTACGCTGTATTAGGCTTCTTTCCTCGAATTTTATAGTGGATTTTGAATGGTCCACAGTAGTCAACACCAGAATTGAGGAATGGCCGTGCTTGGGTGACTCGAAGAGGTGGCAGATGATTTGTTCTAGTAGTTTAGGCTTGGCTCTAGTGCATTTCACGCAGTTCTGCACAATACTTCTGGCCATGTTTTTTCCTTTGAGTATCCAGTACTGTTGTCGTGATGCTGTCAGCAATGCCTGGGGGCCGCAATGCATGTTTTCCTTGTGTATCTTACCAAGGATCAACTTCACAATTGGATCGTTGTAGGGCAGGAGCATTGGGTGTTTGGCGTCAAATGAAATGTTTGCCGCTTCCAGTCGACCACCTAGTCGTAAGATTCCCTCCTGATCCATGAATGGTGTTAGAGAGTTAATCGAACTTCCCTTTTGTGTTTCCTTATGTTTTGTTAAGTGACGTATGTCTTCTTTGAAGTCATTCTGTTGTATGTAACGAATGACAATTTTCTGAGCTTCTTTCATTTCATTGAATTGGACAGTCTTGCTTGTGTGCGTTTTCTTTCCTCGAAAACGCATCATGTAAGCTACTATTCTCAATAGCTTGTTGTATGAGTTGTTGTGCTTTATTTTGTAGATTAGGTCATCCTCCTGAGTGATAGTCATAATTGATGACTGACCAATCTTTTGGGGATTTGCACTGATCAAATCTTCTTTTGTAGCCACAAATGGTGGTGGCCATGTAGATGTTGGGCGGTATAAAAATAGTGGTCCATAAAACCACATGCTATGTTTTATGAACTTCGTCGCCGTCATTCCTCTGGAGAGTACATCTACTGCATTATTTTCGGATGAGACATTATTAACGGAGTAACAGTCAAAAATGCTTACCCTATGTCCCTCATTGATGGCATTTTAAGTAGACTTCCAAAAGCGCAGTTCATTTCAAGCATCGATCTTAAAGATGCTTACTGGCAGATTCCGCTTACTCCAAGGGCACAGGAGAAGACGGCTTTTACTGTGCCTGGGAGGCCGCTATATCAATTCACGGTGATGCCGTTTGGTTTATACAATGCCCCACAGACCATGTCCAAACTGATGGATAAAGTTATCCCACCATCTTTGCGAAATGAGATTTTCATTTATCTCGACGACTTATTGGTGATTTCGGAGTCCTTCGAGAAGCACATGTCCGTGTTGAAAGCGCTGTCCGACCGGCTGTCTCAAGCTGGACTGACGATAAACGTAGAGAAGAGCAAATTTTGCCTGAAGGAAGTGAAATACCTGGGCCACGTGATAGGGTATGGGATGATACAAACGGATCCCGAAAAAGTTGGTGCTATTCGGGAGTTTCCAGTGCCTCGATCGGTGATGCAAGTGCGACGATTTTTGGGAACCACTGGCTGGTACCATAAATTTATTAAAAACTATGCCGGAATTGCTGCCCCAATATCAGATACACTAAAGCAACGTCGATCGTTTGTATGGACCAACGAAGCGCAAAGGGCGTTTGAAAGTTTAAAAGACCAAATGTGCGAGGCACCAGTCCTACATAGCCCCGACTTTACCATTCCATTTGCCATTCATTGCGATGCCAGCCACACCGGAGTTGGCGGCGTGTTAATGCAAACTTATAGCGATGGTAATGGCATCCCAATCGCATTCATGTCTCGCAAGCTGAATCAGTGTCAGCGAAACGGAGAAAGAGTGTTTGGCAGCCATAATGTGTGTGAAGAAGTTTCGAGCTTATGTGGAAGGACACGAGTTCTCCATCCATACCGACCATGCATCATTGAAGTGGCTAATGACACAATCGGACCTAAGTTCTAGGTTGGCAAGATGGGCTCTCAAATTGCAGGGGTTCAACTTCAAAATTTTCCACCGCAAAGGTAGCCAAAATGTTGTCCCAGATGCTCTGTCGCGGGTGCACACCGAAGATCTATCGGCATTCAGCTGCGATGGATTGGTAGACCTGCAGTCTGATTGTTTCAAGTCGGCAGAATATTTGGAACTAATTCGAAAAATTAAAGGCAACCAGACACAGATTCCAGACATTAAGGTGATCGATAATCTCATATATCGGCGAGCAGAACACGCGGCTGCTGATCAGATCGCTGACGACCTGTGTTGTGGTGGACCGATGTACTAAAACAGAGTCACGAACAGTCGTTAGCAGCTCATAGCGGCATTAATAAAACGTTGGAGAGAGTTCGACGTTATTATTATTGGCAAAGTTTAGTAACCGATGTGAGAGCGTTCATAAACAGCTGTTCGGTCTGCAAGTGCACCAAGTACCCGAATCGCTCGTTACGACCCCCATTAGCTCCAGTGAAGGAAACTCAACGAGTGTTTCAGAAGTTGCTTGTGGATTTACTGGGTCCGTATCCACGAAGCAAATCCGGAAATATCGGTATCTTCGTTGTTTTGGACCATCTTTCAAAATATCCGTTTTTAAAACCCGTAAAGAAATTTACAGCGGAGGCGATAACTCGATTCATGGAAGAGGACCTATTCCATTGCTTCGGGGTACCCGTAGTGGTTGTGTCCGACAATGGAGTACAATTTAAGTCCCATCACTTCGATTCGCTGTTGAAAAAGTACAATGTGCAGCATTTTTATACGGCTGTGTACGCTCCTCAAGCCAACGCATCGGAACGCGTTAACAGATCCGTTATTGCCGCCATTAAAGCTTACTTCAAGCCAGATCAAACTAATTGGGATGAGCAGCTTAGTTCTATTAGTTGTGCCTTACGATCTAGTCTGCATTCAGCCCTAAACGACAGCCCCTATCGGGTTGCATTTGGACAGCACATGATCACCAATGGAGACACCTATCAGCTCTTACGAAATTTGCAGGTTTTAGAAGATCGTACCGTGAGTTTTGGTCGGGAAGATTCGTTTGATGTGATTCGAAAAACAGCCCAACGAACAATACAAAAACAACACCAACGAAACGAACAGCAGTACAACCTTCGAAGTCGTGAAGTGGCGTTCAAAGTTGGCCAGGAGGTCTACAGACGCAACTTTCAGCAGAGCAATTTCGTTAAAGGTTTCAGCGCAAAACTAGCTCCTACTTTTGTAAAAGCTAGAATAAAACGTAGGCTTGGTCATAGTTATTACGAGTTGGAAGATCCCCAAGGTAGACTTATCGGAAAATACCACGCTAAAGACATAAAGCAGTGACCATCCTAATACAGGTTAACGGTTTTCCTCCAAGCATCTATCACCCTTTGATGTGATTAACACCAAAGTGTGATCTTGGCCGGGGGGATTTGTAGTGGTCGCTTGTCGGGCGGATAGGAAAGCATATTTGTGTTCTTCGCCTGAAAGTATGCCCGATGGTATTTGTACAATTTATATATTTATGTATATTATATATATAAATATATTTATATATATTATATTATTTATACAAGTATATATCACACCTCACCGAGATACTTATTAATTATTAAGTTTATTCCCCATAGTTAGTGTATAGTTAGGTTGGCTTAATTTCTTGTGTTGGTGTTACATGTTAAATGTTCCTGGTCGTGTGGGGCTAGCGCCACCTAGGGTTGACATTAAGAATATGCTTAAAAACGAACAAAAATCTCCCCATCATGTCCATAACCATTCAAGGTGAATGGCGAAGGATCGTGCAAAGGCAGATCCGGAGAACAAAATTTTTGTTGGTCAGTAGATCCGCCCAAATCGTTCTTTCTCCTCGTGGCATTCAGTTGCGCGGTGAGAAAAAAAAAATAATAAAAATAAAATTAAACCGCCGTAAATAACCGTGGTGTGAAACCAAAGTGCACTCGATCCGAAAAAAAGAACCCAAGAAAGCAGATTGGGCTCTAATCGAAAACGTGAGTACCGGTACGTGAGTACTTCGACAGTGCTAGGAGCCTCGAAGTTAGATTTTCCGACTTTTTCTGTAGTTTCCGCTTGGAGGTAAGCAGCCCCAACACAAAAAAAAAAAACCTGGAGAAAGAAGGAATTAGCACCTCAACCCCATCCCCCTATTTTCGCAGTGCCAGTTCCAACCGGGTAAATATGTGCAGGGAGTAACTGTTAGAAAAAGTAGCCTGATCAGTATTTTCAAATTCCACATTAGAATCGGCACTTAGTTTGGGAAGTATCCAAAAGCTGCAGCCCGAGCTTTAAGCCCCCGCAATACGAACCAGCTGATCCACCAAGTCGCGGGCAGTGAACTTTGGCTGCGCGTGACGAGGACAGCCGTCTGAACGGGCTTAGTGCGGCGAATTGGCGTAACCGTTTCGAGTTCAAAACCGGGCCAAGAAACAGAAACCGGTGCTTGCAGTCAGCGTAGGACCGAAGCCGCTTAAATGTTCCTACCGGGCGGGAAAAAATAGTGCACCACGTGTGTACATGTGGTATCGCCTCTCCTGTTCTTCTCGTGATTCGGCCTAGATGTTCAAACGTTTATGTAAAGTGCAGTTGAGGCCAGTGTTTCTCTTATGTGCACGTTAGTGTCATTATGTAGGCTGAATGTACCCGAAAAAAACTGTAAGAGATGTGCTCACATACATATGTATACACAGCCCACTGAAAGCCACTGAGGCCAGTAAGATCCCACCGTGACTCGCATTCCCTTGAACCTCGCAGTCCGTTGATATGTTTTTTTTTGTGTAGTTGGATATACTTAGTGATAATTGTAGACAGAAAAAAAACAGAAAAAAAACCCAACAAATGCATTTGATAAAAGTTTAAAAGTTTGAGCTTAAAAGCGTCCGCTCGGCCGGGTCCCATCCGCGAGCTTATGCCATGCAGCACGCGCTGTACGATTTTGTTTTTGGTTTGCAGGTAAAAGTTTAATGCACCCACACACAGCCACACGCCCAGCTACGAAAGATCTTTCGCCGCGGGAACACAAACAAAAACTGAGTGAGCTTTATAATATACCAACAACACTACATTTCTTTGCCTCCCAAAATTCCGCGAGCGTGGCAAAAGCTTCGTTCTTTTTTGCTAGAGCTGTTCGTCGGTCGTTGATCTCACACTTTTAAAGTAGTCACAGCTGATTGGCCTTCTGCCTTTACAGTACGCTTGGTAAAACGAATAGTATGTCAAACTACTCCCTGAAGTCGATGTGCTGGGACATGTGTACCTATATTGCGCTATAGTATTATCTTTCTATTTAAGGAAATATCATTAGTTTATATCGCACTATAAAATATCGTATATGCACTTATAACTATTTACACTTATCGTATTTATTTATCTAAATATTCCCTAGTAATAATAGCTATATCTCTTGTGACGCTTTTCGTTCCTCCTTTTGTCCATTTAGCCTTGTCTTGGAGTTCTCGGTTAGTGTTTCTTTTTTCTTGTAACATGAGGGTATCTGAATATTGTTTCTAATAAAATGATTGTTAAGATGAATATGTGCTAGACGTTACCGTATTTGGGGGAACCATGCCGCTCGTGAGCGTAATAGGATGACCAATACCGGACACTCCAGGGATCCTGATATTATTATTGGCTCTTTCAGGATCATGGTAGGGTGGGCGTGGCACGACTCCGTGCCAGCAAAACAGAGATGTCCGCCGCGGTGGTAGATCCCTACTCCTTCTCTGCACTATCTTTGCCCCACTATACTTTCCGTACCCCTAACGATCCTTTCCTTGTCTGTCCCCCTCCCATTCCCAAAAAGAGTACGCGAATTTTAATACCAGCAGGAGCGAAGCAACCTAACTGGAGGGTTACCCCAAAGAACCCATCCCCATTTCCGACCAGAGACCAGCCGTGGAAGCGAGCGCGTACTCCTTCTCAGTTAGCCGACCACCAGCTTCATCGTGCGAAGATTCTCTTCGTTACTCGTACCAAGCGCGCTTAGACGAAACCAGGGTACCTGCCACTGAGATGTTGGCCGTCTCGACTTTCTTCCGGCTGGATACCAGCACTGCCTCTGTTTTGTGGGGTGCGAGTTCGAGCCCGACCAGGTCCAGCCACTGTTGGATGCGCGCTAACGTCTGGTTGCAGGTCGTTTCCACGACGGACAGGTCTTTTGCCGCCACTAGGACAGCCACCGTCGTAAATTGCGTTCCACAGTGTGGGGCCCAGCACTGAACCCTGCGGGACGCCTGCCGATACCTCGTATTTATCCGTGCCAGCCTGCGTGTCGTACAAGAGCAGCCTTCTCTCAAAGTAGCTTTGTACCATCCGCTGCAGGTACCTGGGTGTTTCGAAACTCTCCAGCGCCCTTAGGATGCAGCTCCACCTCGCCGTGTTGAACGCGTTCTTAATGTCTAGAGTGACTACTAGGCAATACTCTTTCCCGCCGCCTTTCCACCGAGTGCCGGCAATTGCACCGGAGGCACCACCTTACGAACGGCGTCTATCGTGGATCGGGCCTTGCGAAAGCCGTATTGGTGCGGTGAGAGGTCGCCAGCCTCCGCGATGGAGCGTTACAGCCGCGCGCAAACCACCTTCTCAAGCAGTTTACCCGCAGTGTCGATCAGGCAGATAGGCCTATACGACGACGCTGTCCCCGGCGGCTTGCCTGGCTTGGGAATAAGCAGTAGCTTCTGGATTTTCCACCTCACAGGGAACACTCCTTCACGAAGGCACTGATTGAGCAGCTTCGCAAAGATGTCCGGACGCGCGGAGAGGGCTAGCAAGAGGGCTCTGTTCGGGATAGAGTCCGGCCCAGGAGCCTTGTTCGGGCTGATGCTCCTGGCTGCGCGTTCGACTTCCTCGAGTGACACCTCCTCGATGTTTGCCTGACTGGGCGGTTGCAGTGTGAGGCAACTGACATCCCCGATGTGGTCAGCCCTGTACGGAAAAAGTTCCTCCACGATAGATCTTGTCGTGTCGGGGTCCGATGGGGGTGCCTGCCTCTTGGCGCAAAGCTTGTTCGTCATCAACTTGTACGCCCCTCCCCGATGGGTCCTGCTCCGCAGAGTCGCATAATGGCCGCCTTGAGAGCCTTTCTGCAGTCCCTAAACGTGGATTGCCATTGCGGAAAGGCAGTGCTTCCGCGCGAGCGCTGGTAGCGGCGTCGAGCTTGGTTGCGTTCCCCGCGTAACGCGGCAATGTCCTCGTTCCACCAGAACACAGGTTGGTGGTGGCGACCGTAGTGCTTCCTCTGCGCCATGGTGGCAGTGCATGCTGCCTCCAGATGCTCCATAACATGGTTGGCTATGCATTCAGCATTTCCATTCGCCGTGAGGTTGGACATAAACTCCGTGAACAGGGCCGTATTGAGCGTTTCGGCGCGATAGCATCTCCATCTGGGCGCAGCTGTCTCTACGCTAGACGTCTGTTGGCCTATGTCCCAGATAATTGCCCTGTGGTCGCTCCCTGTGTAGATGCTGCTGATGCTCCAGCCCGATGAATTAAAAAGTGAGCTGCTGACAAACGTAAGGTCGATAACAGATCCTATTCCTGCTCTGGAGAAGGTATGCTGGTTTCCCTCGTTGAGGAGCGCGATGTCCAGGGGCGCAATGATCTCCAGCAGAGCTCTTCCTCTCGCATTCGTCGCCACGCTTCCCTACTCCTCAGCCCACGCGTTGAAGTCCCCTCCAATGGCTACTGGGTGACGTCCTCTAGCATCAGCCGCTAGGTTGTCTAGAGTACCTGCGAACTCGGAGAGCGTCAGGCTTGGGGCGAGGTAGACGCTGTATATCCACACACCTCCGACCTTAGCGCGCACAAATCCAGCCGCAGCGCTTGAGAGGGAAAGCTGCAATGGCGTGGCCCCGCATAGCCTTATCGCGGCCTTTTTGGTGGCATCCAAGATGAACCCAGGGGACTCCCTAGTTTGATATGGCTCGCTGAGGATGGCGAGGTCAATTGCCAATTCTCTTATGGATTGGCTCAGCAGGTCTATCGATGCAGCTATCGCTGCTGCGATGTCCTCCTTCTCGACCAGGCTGTCTAGATCCCTGACCTCCACGCTGACCTGCCTGTGTGGGCGTGAGTGTGCGTTAACTGGTTTTAAATTTGTTTTAATTAAGGCAAGAACCGCCCATTGCTGCAGCTACAACTACAGTACAGCACAGTACAGTACTGTAGCAGCCACTCTCACTCTGGGCTCCATAAAATATGCACTATATTTTTAAGTGCTTGGGCGCGGAAAAATGGCTGATCCTAAAAGTATGCAATGCAAATAGCAAATTGCAATGCCGCCAAGTTTTCCCGCCGGTCACCGCTGCGAAAATGGGAAAATGGCCAAAATCCTCTGCATTTTCTTTCTTTGCTGCCGGGCCCATCAACTTAAACAGCAGTTTCCGCTAAGTGTACGAGTACCTGGGAAGAAGCCACGGAAACGACAGAGCATAGAATGGACATAGCCAAATGGACAACTGGATAACTGGCTAACAGCTGGACCCGTTTTCTGGCGTCGTCAAGGCGACGAAAATGCCAACAATAGCTGACCCCAATGGATATCATCCTGACTCTCCTTCCGCCTGCCTTCAGGATGGCAAAGTGGTTTCAAATGCCTCCAACACACCGAGAAAACAAGATTGGTAAATAGCTAAGTAGCTTTTCCATGTATACGCTTGTAAAATGGTCTTTTGTGGCTTAAATTCGCTCTAGAAGAGCTCGTTTGCAGGTTATGCAGAAGTCTGGCAAGAAGATCGATGAAAAAAAGAAGGGAGTCATCTTACCTGTATCTTTCTGTATTTGATAGCCTGAAGAGTAGAAGTGGGTCAACTGGTTACTCTCCATTATCGAAGAAATACTTGCGTACCTCAGCTACCATGCTCCACTGCTAACTGTTCAATCCGTCTCATTAATCTGTACCCAATTCATCCCATCATGCTACTCCTACTCCAAATTTTCCGGTAGTCATCATCCACTACCACCTGTTGGAGGCAGCTGCCCCTGACATTTTTCACGTTTCTTACACCAAAAGTTCTTCAGCAGGCGCCACTTAAATAACAGCAGTGCTCGTTATTGGAACTAGCCAACAGTTTATTCATCAACCTCTGCTCAAAATTCCCTACATTTGTGCTTTGAAAGCTGACCAAAAGCTTTTCCCATACACTTTTATGTAAATAGCTCTACATACATACATCCATACATATGAGGCTCACCTTAAAGGCTGCTACAATAACAACAGTATTTGGTTCTTCTTTATGTCAGTTGCATACTTTTAGGTGGTATAAGACTAAACAGTGTGACTTAACATCGTTACGATCAGCGCGTAAAACGCACTTCAACTTTACGGCATTGCGGCAAAAACCAACTTAAATAAAATTGGAGTTGCTCAATCAAAAATTCTGAGGCGAATATGCAATGCTCCATGGTATATACGAAACAGCGACATCGAAAGGGACCCAAAGGTTCCCAAAGTGGGCGATGATAACATGTATAAACACTACATGCAGCGAGGTACTTGCAATGCCTTGTATTAGCCAGATGTCTAATTACCACGCCAAGAAAAAGAAGACTTAAAAGGTGTCATCCACTGGATCTCCCTACTGTAAATAATGTACCTTTTCCATATACATATGTATGTCACATTAATTCTATGTATGTATGTATCTCCTATTGTTTTTCCCCTTAAATGTAAAACTAGGTTAAGTTGCCACGGAGGTAGCAGAAAACTTGTTTACCATAAAATACAACTTTTCCACATAAAAAAAAAAGATCAGGGCAATTTTGTTTGTTTAATAATATAATACACATAATTGTCAGTAGGAAGCTCTTTCGCTTATTCTATATATATAATATATGAACAAATCAAATGAATCTGTTGATGTAGATTCACTTGATTCTGGTGATTGTCAATATGACAATCGTATGCTGAAAATGTAAATTTGTATGCTACCGGTTCATGTACCAGTAACAAATGGTCGCCGCAATCGGTACTTGAACAAATTGGGCTTCGGAGATGTGAATACGTCAGAGTTTTTTTTCGTACTAATTTTATTTGGTAAAATGCAAGGTTTATATACAATTTCTATGAGTATGATTGTTTACTTAGGATCTTCGGTATGTTTAATTAGTTCTGAGTATAATATTGCTAGGGAAATGTGTTATATCTATTTAGGACTAAGCAATTACTACAAATCCAACAGTGGAATATTCCAAGGGTCATATTTATGACGGTCACAATGGTTATCATGCAGATGGTGTGAGATTTGACCACATGCTGGTCATCCAGAATGTATTTTATGATAGTGCCGTAAATATCTTAACAGTGTACGTACACAAATGCATGCAGCTGTCCGTTGTATATTTATTTAGGTCAGTAGTGCATGTCACATATTTATATTTAGAGCATATTATCGTTTATTTCTTTAGGTGGCTGGGAAATCTTAACCTTTTTTATGGCTAGCTATTTGTCTAGGTCTAATCATACGATTTTGTACTTTAGTTGAAATCGTACATCCTCCCGGCCGTTGAACATAGTATGCTCAACCATCATCAATATTGATTGTGAACGGATGCCTTGGTGCGTTTTCTTCACTAGCTGATGAGCTAAGTGTATGTCTCTGCTGAGAAGGGAGTCTTGTTGTGTACCACCTTTTAACCAGATGAATCATTACAATGATCATGATGAAGAGCAGTGCAATGTATATGGCAATATGATGATGATCAATGGTTTCAAGATTGTGGGGTAACTTGAAATTTTTAGGTGGTAGCAGATTCGTTTCCATTTGATACAGCTCCTCGTAGTTCAGCTTTTCATCGTTCCTTGAAACTTTATTTGTAGACCGTTCAGTTGATGTTTCGTTGAGGTCACTATCTCCGAAACGAGCGTATGATAACTGCAGAGTAGTTTCCAATGTGCTCTGACTTGTGACAGTCATTAGCGAATTCCGAATGATGCAACCAGGTTCGGCGATCAATATTCCTGAGTGTTGTAGCTTAATATCCGAAATGCCATCTGCACATACCGCTGATAGCTTTAATGATGACTTTGTTGCAAAAATCCATCGATTTCTTTTATGCATGCTCAACCATAAAAATGATTTTTTTGTGTTGACTAGGTGACATGATGAGTCCGTTTTATTGTGAAACATTTGTAATTCACAACTTGTTTCGGCTGAGAACATTGTTTGTTTATTATAGCAAACAAAGTCATTGTTTGCTCTTTGATGACAGTTTTTGAATTCAGTCTCTGATAGTTCAACGAATTCGTCTCGGTGACTATTGATTGCCATATATGGTGTTTTTATTTCAAACATGCTTATCCCATTTTTATTTGGCACCGGAATCGCTGTCAATTTGTATATTTCCAGTTCGTTTACTGAGACTAATGGAAATGTAACCTTGATAATTGCATGATCCTCTATTATAGTGCCTTCTGCTTTCATCATCTGGTACACCATGAGCATATTGTCGGGAGTTACTGGAAGTGCTTGTCCTGGCCTTAAATGATCCCGTATCTGCTCCAGTTGTTCATTAAGTTGTCGGGGGGATATTAGCATAGGGCTAATTGTATTGTGTCGGATATCTGTCAAGACATTGATGATCTCTGCTTGCATTCGTTGAAGATTTGCAGATAAAAGAGTCAGCTGAGTAGACAACGTAGTGTACCATTGAAAGGCGCTAAAATGATCAGCCCTTCCCTTTGACTCGGTGATAAAATCCTCAATTCGACTTAATCGTTTGAAATTTGAGATTTCATCCCGTTTTATCACATTGATTGTAGAGTCAATCAATGATGTTTGATTTTTAAGCAAGGTTAATAGGTGATCTTCGTTATCCTTAACCTTTGCTATAGTTTCCGACATTTCTCGGGCATATGTTGAATCTAATACGCCAAATAGACTGCTTGCGATGTTTCCAATGATGTCCAGCGGTGCTCTTTGCCTCCGTGTTCTTGCTATTAGTGTATTTTCAGCTTGCAGGTCCTCTTCTATATGTTTGAAGTGCTGATACATACTGGTGCATGCGTCTACTAGTTGAAGTTGTGTGCATAGATGTCCAATTTTTGTAGTCCCCATGGTGAATGTGTTCATGTCTTTCCAATAGGGCTTTAAATTGTAGTAGACAATGATGGTCCAGTCAGTTGTCGCAAGTTGGCTGGTTCCTACTCTTTCAAAGTATATACCCGGTTTTGATCCAAACTGGGTTATGTTGATTGACTGTGCCATCGCTAACGATACCAGCAACAACAGATCTTTCGTATCTTTCGTAGTGATCAGACGTGTTTTTGTTTTGCGCTCCGCATTTTTTCCTTTTGTTTTGAATAAACAGCCGGTGTTTTCCTAACTAAATTCTAAATTTACTTCCTAAACAGACAACAATCTGGAAACCTATTCTATTACGCGAGTGCATGCCTTTTGATTTGTGTTAAAACATTATTTAACTTTTTATTTTTCGGCGTCGGCTTGTGCTTGTGCTTGTGTTTGTGTTGTTGCAGTGAGTGAGTACGCATTACATTGCATTGCAGTCCGCTCTCGTCTGGTAGCTTTTGTTGTTTTATCACTCTCTCGCTATCACCTCAACTTCAATAACTGTTCTTTCTCTCTCGCTCTTTAAACTTTCTGAGCAATAGCGCTCTCTGCTTAGTAGCTCTCGCTATAACCGCTCTCCACTCTGCTCTCTTTTTTTTACCAATTCCGCTTTGAGCGTTGTCTGGCACATTGGTCTGATACCAATTTGTTTTGCAAATAATAGTATATATATAAATAAATAATAAAATAAAATGGAATACGCTGTGGTCTGTGCCAAAAAAAGCTGTAAGAAGCAGATCACCCACGATCAGCCGAATGTCCCCTGCTGGCTCTGCGACAGCGTAGTGCACGCAAAATTTTTTTTTCTGGCCTCGTGAGTGATGCTATAGCCAAACGTAATGGCTTGCATTACAGTTGCGAGGCATGCCGTGCGGTGGAGAAAGACATGGTGGCTTTCATGAGGCAGACGCGGAGTGGCTTTAAGGAGCTGACCGTTGGTTTTAAAAACCAATACGATCGGCTCCTAGCCATGGAGGCTCAGTTTAGCGGTTTAAAACTGCTGAATGAGTCTCCGAGGCGCAAAAAGGTCACTCCGCGGGATCTGCAATTGCCAACCGTCACTCAGCCGTGCGCCGCCGAAAAACTGACTCCGACCACTCCAAGTGTGCAGCAGTTGATCTCGTTTGCCACTCCAAGGGCAACGACAGCTGCTGGCGACGCAGATTCGGTAGCCGAATTCATCGCCTCGGAGAATGTGCAGCCAAGTACGTCTGCAGCGTCCGTGTCCGTGGTGTCCGCAAGTTCACTAGTTGTCCCGTCTATACCGATCCCACCAGTAAATAGACGTTCCGGACCTCCGGATATTGCCACCACAGGTACTAGGCCTGTGGTGACTAAACCACTGGTGGGAGTCCCACCAAAACGACAAGTTTTTGTTTCACGGCTGGCCCCTGACCTCACATCTAATGATGTAATTGCTTTTATTCAAAGCAAAATAAAAGCCGTGGGTTTAAAGGTGGAGAAATTTAACTTCTCTTATGCCAGGGAGATAGCCTCGTTTAAGATAAGCATCTCCCCAACTCAATTTGACACCATTTGCTCCGCCAAATTTTGTCCGGAGCATTTGGTGGTGAAGGAGTTTAAGGCTAAGAAACCTTTCCCTTCCAAACCTTTCCAGTGTGCCACCCTCAACCTCAACCTCAACTTCCTCTTCCTCAACTTCCCGTCTTGCTTCCACCTTTCCAAAAAACTAACTTCTCTTTTAGTAACCTATCAGAATGTAAGAGGCTTGCGTAGTAAGCTCAGCATTCTTTTCCGGGATAGTGTTGCATTTGCTTCCCACGTTATTGTGTTTACTGAAACCTGGTTAAAGCCGGACATTCTTAGTTCCGAGGTTTTGGCAGGTCGGTACACAACTTTTAGAAAGGACCGTTCGTCTCGATGGGCAGGGGGGGTTCTAATTGCAGTGGACTCTTACTTCACGTCGGAACACTTCACAGTCCAAGTTCAACAGGAACTGGAATTCCTGTGTGTAAAACTGATTCTTCCCGCTTTCGCTATATTCATTACTTGCTCGTATATCCCACCTTCTTCGGATATTTCAATTTATGAGCAGCACTTGTCCGCTTTAACCGCTGTTTCTTCCTCGCTATCTGATAAAGATCGTATGATAGTTCTTGGTGACTTCAACTTGCCAGGAACTGTTTGGTCTTCGGTAAACGAGTCTAGTATCCTAGTGCCCATGTCACGACATGACTTTGTTGACGGCTTGCTTGACCTATCCCTGTCTCAAGTCAACCATGTGAATAATTCCTTGGGTCGATTGCTTGATCTGTGCTTTGTATCGGATCCGACCATAGTGTTGTTAACCCGAGCCCTTCCGCTCACTATACCTGAAGACGCCTACCACCCTACTTTCGAGGTGTCGCTAGATATAGGACCAACTGTATTGGATCGGTCGAGTAGGCTGCCCGAACGTGTCCGCTGCTTTCGTAAAGCCGAGTTTGCGAAGCTTAATAACCTCATTAGGGATTTTGATTGGTCCGCTTTGTACTTGTGCACTGATATCATAAAAGGCACAAACATTTTTTACAATGCTCTTGGCACATTTTTCGATTCTTGTGTCCCGCTTTCTTGTCCGACTAGATCTGGAAAACCCCCTTGGTTTACCAAAGAGTTATCCAGTCTAAAAAACTTAAAATCAAGACTTTATAAAAAATGTCAAGAAGTGGGTTCTCCTACTTCTCACTCTCGCTATGTATTAGGTCGGTCAAACTTTTCAGTTCTTAATGCTCAATGCTATAAGAACTACCTATCTCGATGCAGGATACGTTTTTCTCAGGACCCTAAACAGTTTTACAGCTTCGTAAACAGTAAGCGTAGAACGTCCGCACACCCATCCTCGCTATCATTTTGTAATACGTCGGCAAATAATGATCAGGCAATTGCCGATCTTTTTGCCCAATTCTTCCAAACCACCTATTCTGAGGAAAGCTACTCTGGTCATCCGTACCCATACGGTTTACCGAGGTCGAACGGCATTTTCAGTCCCTTGTTAAATGAATGTTCCCTACTTCATGATCTTCGACTAGTTAAGCCGGTGTTTTCACCGGGTCCAGACGGGGTTCCAGGTTGTGTACTCAGGTACTGCGCCGAGGCTCTGTGTGGACCTTTGCTTAAACTATTCACCCTATCCATTGATTCTTCTTGCTTCCCCCGATCTGGAAGGAATCGTTTATAATTCCTCTCCATAAAAAAGGTAGCAAGTCTGATGCAAAAAATTATAGAGGTATAGCAAAGTTATCCGCTATTCCTAAAATGTTTGAGAGGGTTTTAACTCCGCACTTGCAACATCTCTGCAAGTCACTTATATCTCCAACTCAGCATGGATTTATAAGGCGGCGATCAACCACCACGAACTTGTTAGAGTTTACCTCTTTCATTATTAAAGGCTTTCAAGGTAACTTACAGACGGATGTTATTTACACCGACTTTAGTAAAGCATTCGACTCTGTAAACCATTCCCTTTTAGCGCATAAACTTGACCTTTTAGGGTTTCAGCCCAACCTCCTGAGATGGATTTCTAGCTATCTTTGTTCTAGGTCTCAAAGAGTCCTCTTCAAAAACTCCCTCTCTTTCCCAGTAAAGGTTTCTTCGGGAGTACCACAAGGCAGCCATCTAGGCCCCTTACTCTTCACACTCTTTATTAATGACTTACCTTCAGTATTAACATACTCTCGAGTACTTATGTATGCGGATGATGTTAAACTCTGTGTCCAGTACAAGGACATTTCATTTCATTCTCGCTTGCAATCCGATCTCAATAACTTTCAGTCATGGTGTTGTGCAAACTTGTTACACCTTAATGCCTCGAAATGCAAAGTTATGACATTTCATCGTTCTAGCCCTTTGTTGGCTCCTTACACCCTATTTGGTGGTTCTCTTGAGAGAATTACCCTGGTGGATGATCTGGGTGTTATGTTAGACCCCAAGTTAAAGTTTTCCGAACACATTTCTACCATGGTAAATAAGGCCATGAGCGTGCTTGGGTTTATAAAGAGGTGGTCAAAGGAATTTGACGACCCCTATATAACAAAGACTCTCTATACCTCGCTTGTTCGTCCGATCTTAGAATACGGCTCCTGTGTATGGTGCCCTCAGTACAAAGTACACCAGGACCGTATAGAATCAGTACAGAAAAACTTTTTACTCTTTGCTCTGCGGGGCCTTAACTGGGATGCGGGTGTAAGACTCCCATCTTACTCTAGTAGACTACTATTAGTAAACCTCCCATCCTTAGTTAACCGTAGAAAAATGCTTGGTGTGATATTTATGCACAACTTGATCAGGGGTGACATAGACAGCCCTGATCTGTTGAGCCGCATAAACTTCACGATTCCTCTTAGACTGACTAGAAATTTTATACCGTTGTTCCTTCCACTTTGTAGATCGAATTATTCCTTGCATGAACCGTTTAGGGTCTTATGCTCGGATTATAATTCCCTCTACCATATTATATCCACCACTAATTCTCTTCCTCTTATTAAATTATTAATCCTTACACACCTTTCTATTAATTAGTAACTGTAGTGGTATTTGTACTTTGATTGCATGCTTAGTTTCTTAGTAAGTTTAGTACTAATTTTCCTCGAATGTTAGTCTAATAGCTATCTTTCTTGCATGTTCGCGTTTGGTTCGGCTACGCACCGCGCGTCATGCGGCAGCGCCCCTCGGTCGGTTGGGCGGGAGGAGGGCTGCGTTTTGCCTGGGATCCGCGCGTAACAGCCTTCTGCTGGTGTCACACGGGCCACTTGACGGTGCAGTAACTGCATCGCCTCTTGAAAGATGCAGTCATTGCATGTCAACGTCCACACTAAAAAAAAAAAAAAAAAAAAAAACAAAACAAGCATTGTCATGGTTAACGACAATTTATTCGGCTGTGTCCTTTTCCTAGGCTGTCTGTCCTCGGATGATTCTTCGTTTTCTGATGGATCATCTATCGGATGTTTATGTGTGGGTTCCTCTTCGTTGAATAGTGGAGCTACATGTTGGATCTCTCGTTTGAAAATCATCTTTGCCGTTTTTACTTCCACCACTCTTACAAAATTGTCCTTGCCATGAAACAATCGAATGATTCTTCCTAGTGGCCATTGTAATACTGGTGTATTGTCTTCCTTTAGTATTACTAATGTTCCTTCCTTAATGTTAGCCGAAGACTTCCTCCACTTTTGACGCTGTTGCAACTGCTGAAGATATTCATTGGACCATTGTGTCCAGAATGAGTGCTTCAACTTTGAAACTGCTTGCCATCGATTTCCTAGCGTTTTTGGCTGCTGGGATGGCTCACTGTCAGCTTGTGCGGTTAACGGCTCTCCTATCAGGAAATACCCTGGCGTTAGTGCTGTTACGTCGTTTGGGTTGTCAGATATCGGTGTTAATGGTCGAGAGTTTAGTATGGCCTCTATTTCGACTATAACCGTTTCTAACTCCTCATAAGTTATATTTGCCGTCGTCACATTTTTTAAGAGGAGATGTTTGGCAGATTTTACTGCAGCTTCCCATAAGCCGCCGAAGTGTGGTGCGCGAGAAGGTATAAATTTAAACTGTACCCCTTTGTTGTTGCACTCTCGTACAATGTGTTCTTTTGCCTTTTCCGAGAATATGGCTTCTTCTAACTCTTGAAGTTTGTTCCTGGCTCCTACGAAATTCGTAGCATTGTCGCAATGGAGCACTTGACATTTTCCTCGACGAGAGATGAACCGCCGAAGTGCCGCTAAAAATGTTTCTGTGGTGAGATCACTGACAAGCTCCAGATGTACTGCTTTAGTCGCGAAACAACAAAATATAGCTATGTACGCTGTATTAGGCTTCTTTCCTCGTATTTTATAGTGGATTTTGAATGGTCCACAGTAGTCAACACCAGAATTGAGGAATGGCCGTGCTTGGGTGACTCGAAGAGGTGGCAGATTTCCCATGATTTGTTCTAGTAGTTTAGGCTTGGCTCTAGTGCATTTCACGCAGTTCTGCACAATACTTCTGGCCATGTTTTTTCCTTTGAGTATCCAGTACTGTTGTCGTGATGCTATCAGCAATGCCTGGGGGCCGCAATGCATGTTTTCCTTGTGTATCTTACCAAGGATCAACTTCACAATTGGATCGTTGTAGGGCAGGAGCATTGGGTGTTTGGCGTCAAATGAAATGTTTGCCGCTTCCAGTCGACCACCTACTCGTAAGATTCCCTCATGATCCATGAATGGTGTTAGAGAGTTAATCGAACTTCCCTTTTGTGTTTCCTTATGTTTTGTTAAGTGACGTATGTCTTTTTTGAAGTCATTCTGTTGTATGTAACGAATGACAATTTTCTGAGCTTCTTTCATCTCATTGAATTGGACAGTCTTGCTTGTGTGCGTTTTCTTTCCTCGAAAACGCATCATGTAAGCTACTATTCTCAATAGCTTGTTGTATGAGTTGTTGTGCTTTATTTTGTAGATTAGGTCATCCTCCTGAGTGATAGTCATAACTGATGACTGACCAATCTTTTGGGGATTTGCACTGATCAAATCCTCTTTTGTAGCTACAAATGGTGGTGGCCATGTAGATGTTGGGCCGTGTAAAAATAGTGGTCCATAAAACCACATGCTATGTTTTATGAACTTCGTCGCCGTCATTCCTCTGGAGAGTACATCTGCTGCATTATTTGCATCTTCCATTGATAACTCTTCCTTTACTTTTGCTGTCAATTGAGCACCTAACACCGCCGCTTTTAGTTCCAAACGGGGTAATGTTAATGCATTGATGGGCGCTAAATGTGATTTGGCACATAGCAATTGAATCGTTGCCCGCTTATCCTTATGTATTGCTCGGATATATACTGCAGCTCCAAATGCTTTCTCCGATGCGTCAACAAAGGTATGTATCTCCGATGATATCGGAATTTGTCCTTGGAATATATGACGTGGTACTTGTATGGAGTTTAATAATTTTAACTCCTCCCTGTACCTTTTCCATTCCTCCTGGAGATGAACTGGAAGCGCTTCTTTGTAGTCAAAACCTTCCTTTGTGAGATGCTGCATAAAGATTTTTGCTTTCATAACAACGGGTGAAAACAATCCAAGCGGATCGAAGATCCTAAAAATTTTGGATACGACATCTCTTCTGGATATTGTTTCCTTAGTGGCAATCTCCGTTTTTCCACAGAAATGGTCGGATTTAGGCATCCACGTTATTCCCAGGGTCTTCACGCTGCAGTCTTCATAAGTGGTATCCTCCAGTTGTACATTTGGAATCATGTCTTCCTTCCGAATGTTCTGTAGTTTTGTGCACCATTTTCTCAGCTTAAATCCAGAATTTTGTAGGAGTTGGTTAAGTTCCTTCTGTTTCTGGAGGGCCTCTGGTATGGAATCTGCTCCTGTTAAGCAATCATCCACATAGAAATCCTTTTCTAGTGCATCAGCTCCAGCCGGGTATTCTCTCTTGCCCTTTTGAGCAAGATATTGTAGGCATTTTGTGGCTAAATATGGAGCTGCCTTGGTTCCGTATGTTACAGTTTTGAGTCTGTAATATCTCAGATCTTCTGATGGATCATTTCGGCATACAATTATTTGATAGTACTGGTCCTCAGGATTGACCCAGATCTGACGATACATTTTTTCGATGTCTGCCGTAAATACATATTTGTGCATCCGGAATCGAAGCAATATTGAAAATATCGAACTTTGCACAGTCGGACCTTTATGCATCAAATCGTTGAGTGCTTTGCCGGACGACGTAACAGCAGAAGCATCAAAGACAACTCTCAATTTTGTTGTAGAGCTGTCAGGTTTCATCACACAGTGATGTGGAATAAAATAACGTGATCGTGCTATTTCCTTAGTGTGCATTTCCTTCATATGCCAGTGCCAAGTGCCTCATATTCTTTCATGAATTGCACATAGCTTGCCTTGGTTTCCGGATCTCGTGACAGTCGTTTATCCAGGCAAAAAAGTCGACGTGTAGCCAAATCACGGCTCTCCCCTAGGGAAGAAGCATCTTCCAAAAATGGGAGTCTGACAATGAATTTCTTGTCACATGCCATTTGAATATTTTGAACAAAATATTGCTCACATCGCTTCTCTAGAATGCTCGGGAATGAATCCAATTCCCAAAACTTGGAGATTTGCTGATCCACCTTGTCCTCCTCAGTCAAAACTGCAAACGTGCTTTGGCTCTTTGACTCCTGTCTTAACTTGCCAGCCACTATCCAGCCTAGTTTCGTTTCCTGTAGCCGGGCAATCCTTTTCCAATTGATACATGCTTGTCTTGCATGATTTCGAAGTAATGTTCTGCTCCCAACAGTATGTCTATTCTTCCAGTCTTGCCAAAGTTGGGATCCGCCAAAGTGATATTTTTCGGAAGCTTCCAAAGAGACGTATCAATTGACTGTGCTGGTTGATCTGCCACTATGTGTGTCAATACTATTGTATATACTGTAACGGTCCGTTCTTTTCCCGTCTGATGCAGCTGATGCAAATCCGCCTCTCAGTCAGGCGCCTGACGCGTTCGCTCTCACTCGACTCCCTTGGCTTTGCGGCCCGAGGGTGCCTCACTCCCGGTGGGATGCGAGTCAAGCGTGGCACCGTTGGTTCAAGGTATTGGGGTCTTTGGCTCTTGGCTGCACGCTCGAGTCCGCCTCTCAATCCTCACACAACGTGTTCGCTTTCTAACGCTCTTTTCCCTTCGCTGGGTCTCACTCTTGTCGCTCACTGTGCACTTCACTCTTGCTAGCTCCGTTTGCTGACTGTCCCTTGTTCCTGGTCGCGGCCCTCCTCTTATAGGCTCGCTTCTGAGTCAGCGCCGCCGATGCCGCCTGGCGCTAACGGCACTTTCCGCCATGCGGTGCCCGTATTTTTCCATCGGCGTTCCTTCATTCCCTTGTCGCTTTCCAACGGGACCTGGCTGGTGGCGTGATCTCATGACCATATTTGGTCATGCGCTGGGCCACTGCCGGCCCGATCCCGTCATCCCGCGGCTCTCTCTCCAGGGGTCCTCCCCTCTCATCTTGGGTCCCCGGGAGAGCTCTCCTCGGGAATTCGCCGCCTCCGGATATCCCCGGATAACGGCCGTTAGCGCTTAACCCTGCACTGCCCCCTACGTGTGGGAATACCTTTCCTCACACTTCCCCCTTTCTTTTATTGGCGGAAAACCCCGGTTTTCCGCGTCCCAGGTTTGGGATGCTTCAAAAGCCCCGCGCGACCGGTGCGCGTGCTTTGTTCTCGACCCGGGTGCCCCCTGGCGCCCTCTTTCGGCTTCACGCCTTGCGGTGTTGCCGTACCTCTCCGATGAGCGCGATCGATTCGATTCCCCCTTACCAATAGTTCGCATAGGAGCTTTTTTTTTTTTTTTTTTGCCCCCGCGACCGTACCCTAGGTCGCTATTCTGACCTACTCGATATGACACAGCGCTGCCCTTACGCTCCACTCGATACAGCGTATGGTCGTTTCTGTGCTCTACTCGATATGTCGCAGCGTGCGTATTCTACTTCCGGATCGCGAATTCCTCAATGGACTGGAAACGTACTATTTTCTCGCGATGCCGGGTGTTTTCTTTGTTTACCTTGTGCGCGTCTGGTTTTTCCTACTACCCTTCGCTGGGCCGCCTGCTTTCCGCCGGCCCTCTGGATGCTTCGGGTCAGTTTTCCTCCCTCCTTCCGCCGCCTTCATTCAAGCTCCCCCGATTCCCCGCTGTTCCTCTGCTGCAAGGTAAGACCATGTTTTTTTTCTTAAAACACCCCTTTTTTTTGGTTTTTTTTTTCTTTTTTACTTGTTCTTGTTTTCAGTTACTTTCTTCTCCATTCTTCTTCTCTACTCTTCTTTTCTCCTCAATTCCTAGCCCGGAATACCTCCTGCCGGTCGGTGGACACCAATAGCCGGTACCGGACGCCCCCGTCGTTGACCAGACGCTTCACCTTCCTTGCGGTGGGTTTTATCCGCGCGAGAGAGCGCGTGACGACGGCCGGCCACTCCTCGCGGTTGACGGCTTGTCACCGTGAGTTGTCCGCCGACCTCGTCTGGGGCCACGATGCCTGGCGCTGGAGCTCGGGCCGGCGCGCCTCCGCCCGCTCCCCTGGGCACGACGCCTGTCGGCCCAGCTCCGGACGCTCGCCCTGGCCGGGTTCCGGCCATCGCCAAGGACCTCTCTCCCATGGCTCAGGTGAGTGTAGTTCCGCGGCCTCGTCCTTCTTCGCTTCCGCCGTTGCTCTTGCGCCGTCATCCGCTTCGCCGTCGGCCGCCACCTCGGCTTCGGGCACCGCCGCTGGGCCCTCCGCCGTCCGTGATGTTGGCGTGTTCGTCGTGCCCTCCGTCTCGACCTCTGCCGTCCTCCGGGCGCCTCCTCGGGCACCTCTTCGGCGGTGGGTGCCACCGCTGGGCCTGTCGACTCCTGTGGCCGTGCCCGCCGCCTCGGGTCCCGCTCGTCACTGGCGCGTGGTGCCTCCTCCCACAGTCGAGCCTCCCTCGCTTCTTGCCCGGGCTGCTGGGGCGCGGGCCCAGAGGCCCACGATATGTGCAGCGTTTGCACGTGCCACATCATGCCGTCTCGCACCGCGGAGCGCACCTCCTGCGAGATGAACGGCCCGATGGCGGCTCCCTGTGGCCCGTGCCAGTGCTGCTGCTGCTGCTGATGCTGCTGCTGCTGATGCTGCTGCTGCTGACGCTGCTGCTGCTGATGCTGCTGACGCTGCTGCTGCTGATGCTGATGCTGCTGTTGCTGATGCTGCTGCTGCTGACGCTGCTGCTGCTGCTGACCCCTTGACCGCGCGCGTCGTCAGCCGGCGGCCGACGCCGGAACAGCTCTTCCTCTGCCCCGGTGACGGTGGGGCCTGCGGCCGTGGCTCCTCCTCGAACTCGACGTGTTCAGGGGGTGGCTGCCAGAGCTCCTCCTCCTCCACCTCGGCTCGTCGTAGCCTCTCCTGCCACTCCTCTTCGGGCGACTGGACTCGAGCCGCCTTCGGCGCTGGTGGGCACTCCGCCTCCTCCTCGTCGCTGGAGATCACCGCCAGCCCGCCGGCCCCGCCCTCCGCCCGCGTCGCCCTTGCCTTCTCCGCTTCCGCCCGCAGATGCGCCGTCTCCCCTCGCTCCGCTGCGTCGACCCGGCTAATGCACCGCCATTGGTGCGCGACGTCTCGCTCGTGGCGCTCCGCCTCCGCTTCTTGCGCCGCCTTTTCAGCCTCCTGCGTGGCCTTCAGCCTCTTTGCCAGCGTCAAGGCGTCCTCCCATACACGCCGTTGTCTCCGCAACTCCGCCGCCGCGGCCAGCGCGAACCGCCGGTGCCATTCCGCGAGGCGTCGTGCCTCAGCGGCCGCGTTATCTTCCGCGATGTCGGCCTGCGTTGCCTGCGGCTCTTTGACCGCGGTCTCGGTCGGCGTTGTCTGCGGCTCTTTGACCGCGGTTTCGGCCGGCGTTGGCTGCGGCTCCTCGACCTGTGGGTCTGTCGGCCGCTGATCCCCTCGCCGCGCCGTCGACCTCCCCCTTGTGCGTGCCGACGACTCCTCTTCCTTGGCCGTACGCGTCGAACGCGTGGACGCCCGCTTCGAGGCCCGCTCACTGGGCTCCTCCTTCCGCGTCTCCGTGCGCCCCCTCCTTCCTCCCTCAGGCCGCTCCTCGCGCTTACTGGGGTGGGGCTTCTCGCGCTTGTCGGTGCGGGGCTCTTCGTGCCTGCTGGTCCGGGGCTCCTCGCGCCTGCTGGTCCGGGGCTCCTCGCGCTTGCCGGTGCGGGACTCCTCGCGTCTGCTGGTCCGGTGCTCCTCGCGCTTGCCGGTGTGGGGCTCCTCGCGCTTGCTGGTGCGGGGCCCCTCCCGCTTGCTGGTGCGGGGCTCCTTGCTACTGCTGGTCCGGGGCTCCTCGCGCTTGGTGTGGGGCTCCTCGCGTCTGCTGGTCCGGGGCTCCTCGCGCTTCGCCTCGCGTGCGCGTTGTCTCCGTGGCGCCGGCTCCCAGCTCACCAATTCTAGGTCACTTTCCGCCTCGGTGTACCCCGGCGATACCATGGGGGACACCGTCGGTCCCATGGATCCCGCGGTTGACACTAGCGGTGAGGCCAACAATTGTAGCTCCGGGGACCTACTCCTACTCGCCCTTTGCTCCTCGCGCTCGACCTGGTACGCCTGCCGCCGACTTTGTGTATCACCCATAGCCTGATACCCGCGGCGAATCCATTTTCGCTGCTCCGCTATGTACCTTATTAAGTGCTGCTGCATCTTACCCTTTTTCCTTTTTCCACGCGGTCAACTTTTGAAAAGACCTGATCGAGCGCTGCTCCCCCCTTTATAAGGGCTCGTGCCGGTGTTCACCGTTCCCTGTAACGGTGCCTTACATGGGCCCGTGGGACGGCTCTCTCTTGCTTTCCAGCTGGCTCTCTCGCTCGCTCCCGTTTTTAAAGTTATCCGCGCCTCTCGCCGCGTTAACCCTAGGGTGCCCCCTGATTTTTTTAGCTTTCCTTCGGTTCCCACTTTTCTTCCTTTTCCCCTTTTTTTTTTTTATTTGGCCCTTTCTACTTCCAGGTCTGGCGACGTGTTGCCCGGCTCCGCCTTGGATCTGGTAAGCCTCCCGAGTTCTTGGGTTCCTCATCTCACCTTGCCTTTCTTCCAGCCCGTCCTTGGGTTCCAGTCCAGGGTGCTGACCGATCTCCCAGCTCGTGACCAATAGGTCCTCCGACCTTTCGCCCGTGCTGCCAAACATCGGCCCGCCCCCCGTGACCAGCTCCGCCCGTCTCTGGATCGGCTTAGACGCGGATGTCACCCCCGTGCAGCGCCTCGGACCCAGGGATCATCCGATTCCCCAGCCGGTAGACCGCGCACGGGCGGCATCCGCTTTTGTCCCGCCATCCCCGACGTTAGCAGCTGGCTTCGATGCCCTGGACCCGGACCCGAACTTCTGCTCATCTCGAAACCCCCTTCTCGGGCGCCCCCTCGTCCGTCGACGCACCACGCAACCCGCCCCCCCTGGGATAGTGGTAACCCGGGTATCTTCTACCTTCTTTGCCTTTGATCAGTTCCAATTGGCTGACGAGCTAATCCTCCTTTTTTTTTCTTGTAGGTCCAGCTTTATTGGTCCGCCGGCCGCCGTCTGCTGCTCCGTTTTACTGAACCTTAGTTGTAAGAGCATCCTGTACGGCCTTGTCCTGCGTGGCATCAAGTTGGGCCACCCGCTCCTCCCTTGTGGGCGATTCATGTCCTGCGTGACACGCGTGGTTCTTAGTTTTATTGAACCTTAGTTGTAAGAGTATCTCGCACGACCTTGTCCTGCGTGGCATCCAGCTGGGACTCTCCTTTCTGCCCCTGCCGTTAGTCTCTGTCTTCCGTGCTCGTCCACCCTTCTCCGTATGCCTCGCCCGTTGCCCCTCCTTGTGCGGCGTCTACGCTTCGGCTCCCGGGCCTGTTTTAGGGGTTCCTTCCCCGGGTTGTGGCTTCAGGTCCCCTATATGGGCGGTCCGCGTCCGTTTCTCGCTGTCCTTCTTTAAGTTACAAATGACCGGGGACACGAAATCCATTATGGTGTAGGGCCCGTCATATTTCGGGGCCAGTTTTGCCGCAAACCCTTCGGCCGCGTTGGATAGATGGTGTTGCTTGGCCCATACCTTGTCTCCAATCGTGGGTTTCCACGCTCTCCTCCTCAGGTTATAATACCTCGCCTGGTCCTGCGCCGCTCTTTCGAGATTCCGCCTCACCAGTTGAAACACCTCTCTCAACTTGGCCGCGTTCTCGTCCGGAGTGTGCGTGCCCTGTCCTGTGCCCAGCTCTTCGTCATCGTATAGAGCCTTTGGCAGCCTCGGCTCTCTCCCTTGGACCACGAACGCCGGCGAGTACCCGATGGATTCGGACACCCCTGAATTTACGGCCAACATTATCTCTGGCCATTTCTCATCCCAGTTCCTCTGGTTCCCTTCGGTGAACTGAGCTATCATAGTTTTCACTGTCCGGTTAGTTCGCTCCGTCGGGTTCTCCTGCGGCGTGTACGGGGCCGTGAACTGATGCCGTACACCCATCTGCTCCAAAAACCTCTTAAAAGCTCTACTGGTGAACCACCTTCGGCACGCCAAACCGGGACACGATGCGCTCTCGGAACGCTTTCGTTAGTGCTTCCGCAGTGGCCTTTCTCAAGGGGACCAACTCGGTCCATTTCGAGAACCGATCCACCATCACCAATAACATGGCATTCCCATGCTTTGACCTGGGCAGAGGGCCCACGAAGTCGGCACACACCGTTGCCCACGGCTCTTCTGGCACCTGTGTCAGCATTTTCCCGGCCGCCTGCAGTTGACTTGGTTTGTAGCGTATGCAGCTTTCACACTTTCTCACGTATGTCCTCACATCTCGGTGCATCCCCGGCCAGTAGTATCGGGCGGCTACTCGGGCTACATCGTCCTTCTGCCGCCCGCGTGCCCCGCCTCCGGCGAGTCGTGATTCTCTCTTATAACTCTCTCTCTTAGATCCTTCGGTACGCATAACTTCCATGATGCTATCTCCTCTTCTCCAGCCCGGTGCGGGATGTGCCGGTATATCCGGCCTGCTTCCTCGACGTAATCCGGATATTTCCTCGGTTCCGTCCTCATCCTCTCTTTGACCTTTTTAATCCATCCGCACTCTGCCTCCGGTTCGTGTCCCTTTTCTGCTTCTTCCTCGGTGGTTCTCAGGCATCGCTCCGCCAATGGCTGTCGGGACAGTGCATCCGCCACTACGTTCAGCTGCCCTTTCCTATATGCCACTTCGAAGTCGTATTGTTGTAGCTCCAGCGCCCACCTGGCGATCCTCCCTGTTGGGCTCTCGATGCTGTTCAACCATTTCAACGCCTTGTGATCCGTGACCACCTTGAAATGGTATCCCTCCAGATAGGGCTTTAGCTTTCTTATAGCCCATACAATGGCCAGACACTCCTTTTCAGTCGCCGAATAGTTATTTTCTGCGCTATTCAGAGTCCTACTGGCGTATGAGATGACCCTCTCGCCCTTCTCCGTCTCGTGCGTCAGGATCGCCCCCAGTCCGTAGTCGCTGGCGTCCGTCTGGAGCACGAATTTCTTTGAGAAATCTGGGCATGCCAACACCGGCTCTGCTGTCAGCCGACTTTTTACGTCCTCGAACGCTTGTTGCTGTTCCGTTGACCATTCCCACTTGGCCTTCTTCTTCAGCAAAGTGCTGAGGGGCTGCACCAACGTGGCGAATCCCTTTACGAAACGCCGGTACCAGGAGGCCACGCCCAAGTATTGTCGTAGCTCTTTGACACTCGCTGGCGGCTGCAACTCCTTAATGGCCGCCACTTTCTCGGGATCGGTGCAGATTCCGTCTCCCGTTACCAAATGCCCCTTCCCCTTCCTAGCTCCTTCCTAAAAAATTGACACTTGTCCACATTTAGGCGCAAGTTGGCGTTCTTCAACCGTCGAAAAACTTCTTCGAGGTTGCGCTTGTGCTCCTCCTCGGTACGGCCGATGACAATGATGTCGTCTTGGTACGCGAACGCGTGTGGCATCATCTCGGGGCCTATCACCTGGTCCAATGCCCTCTGAAACGTAGCCGAGGCTGAGTGGAGTCCGAATGGCATCACCTTCCACTGGAACAGCCCTTTGCCGGGCACCGTGAACCCGGTGAACTTTCTACTGCCTTCCTCCAGTGGTATCTGCCAATATCCGTCCTTTAAGTCCAAGCTACTGATGAACCGTGCCTCCCTGAGCTGGTCCAAAATATAGTCTATTCTTGGCATGGGGTACGCATCCTTGATGGACTTCGCGTTTATCTGTCTGAAGTCCACGCATAATCTCCACTTTCCCGTCTTCTTTTTGACCATCACGATGGGTGAACTGTACGGGCTCTTCGATGGCTCAATACACCCTCTTTCCAGCAGTTGGTCAACCTGTTGGTTGATTTCGGCTTGCATCTTGGGATTTTTGGGATAGTAGCGCTGTTTGACCGGCTGTGCATCACTCATAGAGATCGTGTGTGTAGCTATGTTCGACACTCCCTTCAGTTCTCGGAACTCTTCCAACTCCTTTGCCAGGAAGTTTTCAACCGATCCCTCCTCCGCTCGCGTTCCGTCGGATGCGGGCTCGACAGACCTTCCCGTGTTCGCTACCACCGCCACTGACAGCTTCTCCTCCAACCGCCCCTGGCGGTGGCCTCTCGCCGGGATCACAATCCTGTGTCCCGCACAGGTCACCTCTGCTCCGACCGCGGCGAGGAAATCCCATCCCAGAACCAGCTCATCTATTACTCCGGGCAACACGAGAAGCGGGATTGTAACGATCTTGTCCCCGAAGGCCAGCTCCACCTCGATCTGGGAATTGATTTCCCGGCTGCGTCCGTCAGCCAGCCGCACCAGCTTCCTCGTCTCTTTCTGTCGCCCCTCTTCCCCCAGTCTACTCGCCGCCTCGCAGCTGATAAAACTGCTTGTCGCCCCGGTATCGACCGTTGCTTTCCAGTTGCTGCCCGCGATCCTCACTACCGCCGACAGCTGGACATCCTCCTCCGTGAGTTCTCCTATGAGTTTTGGGGGGCTTCGTCTTGCGACCCTGGCACGGCCCTCCGCGGCTTGGGTCGCGGGGCGTTTCCCGCTTTCTGGCAGCACTGCCATGTCGGGGCTCCTACCTTGCCGCACCTCCAGCAGAATGTTATAGGTCGGCCATCGCACGCTTGTGCCCAATGGCGGTCACTTCCACATCGTCGACACGCCTGGGCTGGGTTTTTCACGAGCCCAGCCTCTATGTTCGTGTTCGCTTGGTCGTCCCGCCGCGTGGGGACCGGCCTTTTTTCCCTTGTCGAATCAGAGCTGGCTGTCGTGTCGCCCTGGCAGCGGCGACATATCTCCGTTACTGCCGGACGAGCGAACGGATTGTTTGCTTTTGCCTTATTCGCCGGACACTCCCGTTGGAACTCCAGCCGGTCCCTCTCCAGAGCCTCAAACTCGTCGGCCAGCGTCATCATGTGATCCAGGTCTCTGCACCTATGTGGCCGGATGAACACCCTCAGATCGGGCATGCTGTTGTCTCTAATGAGCTCCAACTGCTCTTCGGGCGTGCATTTTAGTGGCCGCATAAGGGTCTGCATCTCCACCATGTAGTCCTTGAATGGCTCTCCCCATCTTTGCTTCCTCAACCTCACCTCCTGGAGTAATTTTTCAAAATACCCCCTCGGCAGGAAGTATGCTTGGAAGCTACGCGCAAATGCGTCCCATGTCTGCCACTGCCTGTTGTTGGCTACAAACCACATGAGCGCCCGACCCTTTAGCAGCTCAGGCATGGCTCGCGGAATTAGATTCAACTCCAACCCGTACATGTCGGCTGACCACTCGATCTGTTCCAGGAACTCGAGTGGTTTCGCCGGTGAATTTAGAGCCCTACTTGATTCAGGCTCTCAAGTCAATGTGATTTCTGAAAGAGCATTGAAAATATTAGATCTGAAAGTCACAAAATCAGAACTACAAATAAATGGAATTGGCGGACGAACACAAACGTCAAAAGCAAGAGTCAATGTTATGCTTAATTCACAAGATAACAAGTTTAATACAAGACTATAGTATCGTATTGTATTGTACTATAAGACTATAGTATTGTGAGGAAAGGTATTCCCACACGTAGGGGGCAGGGCAGGGTTAAGCGCTAACGGCCGTTATCAGGGGATATCCGGAGGCGGCGAATTCCCGAGGAGAGCTCTCCCGGGGACCCAAGATGAGAGGGGAGGACCCCTGGAGAGAGAGCCGCGGGATGACGGGATCGGGCCGGCAGTGGCCCAGCGCATGACCAAATATGGTCATGAGATCACGCCACCAGCCAGGTCCCGTTGGAAAGCGACAAGGGAATGAAGGAACGCCGATGGAAAAATACGGGCACCGCATGGCGGAAAGTGCCGTTAGCGCCAGGCGGCATCGGCGGCGCTGACGCAGAAGCGAGCCTATAAGAGGAGGGCCGCGACCAGGAACAAGGGACAGTCAGCAAACGGAGCTAGCAAGAGTGAAGTGCACAGTGAGCGACAAGAGTGAGACCCAGCGAAGGGAAAAGAGCGTTAGAAAGCGAACACGTTGTGTGAGGATTGAGAGGCGGACTCGAGCGTGCAGCCAAGAGCCAAAGACCCCAATCCCTTGAACCAACGGTGCCACGCTTGACGCGCATCCCACCGGGAGTGAGGCACCCTCGGGCCGCAAAGCCAAGGGAGTCGAGTGAGAGCGAACGCGTCAGGCGCCTGACTGAGAGGCGGATTTGGGCCACGTGCCAAGAATCGCTAGCCCCAGTCAGTAGAGCCGTCGGTGCCACGCTCGGCGACGCCGTGGGGGGCCCATGGAGCGACACGCTCATCGAACCACAGAGGAGAACCACGAGGAGAACCCGCCCCGGAGTCGGAATAGCGTAAGATAGACTTAAGATACCAATAAAGCATATTAGCATACCAGTACAAGACCCAGCCCGTGCCTTCTTACATAAGTGTTTTGACTACTATTTGCTGATGCTGCAGTTTTGGCTTCAGACTTGATTTCCAAATGTAGTAGAGTGTTGTGTCCTTTATTGCACTTAACACAATCTCTTCTTTGGCAATTCTTTGCAGTGTGATCGCGTTTGAAACATTTGACGCAAAGTTGGTTCTTTTGAACCCAATTTAACCTCTCTGCGACAGTTTTTTTTTAAAACTGCTTGCATTTCTAATAGCGTGATTTGGCTTTTCACAAAAATAGCAGACATACTGACTTTCAGTTCCTGCTGAGGCACATGTGATGGGTTACTTTGTTTTTTCCCATCTAATGGCTTCCAAGGTAAGGAACCTTTGTTCGAGAAATTTCATTAATTCGCTCAAAGGCTGTAATTTCTTTGTACTTTGTATGGATTGTTCATACAAAGTGTGAGTCTGACGATCTAACTTTTTTGTCAAAACACATAGAAGAATCGGATCCCATCCAGCTGTCTCTATATTTATGTTATTGAGTGCTGATAATGTTTCCTTTACATTATCGTGCAAAGCCTTAAAGGACTTTGCATCATTGGAAGTGCTTGGTTGATCCAATAATTTTTGAATTAATGCGTTACTAAGCACTCTTTTGTTGCTGAAACGCTCTTGAAGCATGTTCCATGCCGTTGTGTAATTAAGGTACGAAAGGTGGCGTATTAAATTTTCCGCTTCTCCCGTAACATTGGTTTTTAAACAGCACATCTTCTGAATGACGGGTACCGATGCTTCATGAATCATTTGTTTAAAAATGTCATGAAATTGTTGCCATTTTAAGTAGTCACCATCAAATTTAGGGATATCAACCTTAGGCAGGGGTAATGCATTATGCATATGTGGAGCAGCGATAATTTGTTGAACAGCGTCTGCTTCAGTCATTGTTTTGACTGTTACTACTGCATCTTCAGCTGCAATGTAACTGCTAATGTTATATCCCATTTTTACAGGATCAATGCATTTTTTATAAATTTGAACGTGGATCGCTCTAATCTCATCCCAATATTTGATTATTATTGGTTTGAAGTCCTTTCGCGTCTCATTCGTCACTCTGTTCATGATAAGCTCTAGACTTTCAAGCAGCTCCTTTTGTTCTCGGATCATGGGCTCTATTTCAGGCTCACTCTCCATAGATGTAATGGATCCTGTATCTATATCCATTTCTAGTGCAGCTAACTGCTTTGTAAATTCGTCTTTATATCTGACGACCAACTCTTTTGTGTGTTTGAAATATTCGTTAGAGAAATAACTGTGCTCAATTTTTATACCCGATACTCAAAATGAGTATTGGGGTATATTAGATTTGTGGTAAAAGTGGATGTGTGTAACGTCCAGAAGGAATCGTTTCCGACCCCATAAAGTATATTTATTCTTGATCAGCATCAATAGCCGAGTCGATTGGGCCCTGTCTGTCTGTCTGTCTGTCCGTCTGTCCGTCTGTCCGTCCGTCCGTCTGTCCGTCCCCTTCAGCGCCTAGTGCTCAAAGACTATAAGAGCTACAGCAACGATGTTTTGGACCCAGACTTCTGTTATATGTCACTGCTACAAAAATATTTCAAAACTTCGCCCCGCCCACTTCCGACCCCACAAAGGACGAAAATCTGTGGCATCCACAATTTTAAAGATATGAGAAAACCAAAAACGTAGAATTGTAGAGAATGACCATATCTTTAAGACTGCGGAATCTGAAGCTAGAGCAACCAAATTTGGTATCCACACTCCTAATATATCGGACCGAGACGAGTTTGTTTTAAAATTTCGCCACACCCCCTTCCGCCCCCGCAAAGGACGAAAATCTGGGGATATTCAAAAATCTCAGAGACTATTAAGGCTAGAGTAACCAAATTTGGTACCCGCACTTCTGTTAGATCTTACTATAAAACGTGTATCTCAAAATTTCGCCCCACCCCCTTCCGCCCACACAAAGGACGAAAATCTGTTGCATCCACAATATTGCACATTCGAGAAAACTAAAAACGCAGAATCATAGATAATGCCCATATCTATCAGATTGCTCAATCTGGATCAGATCAGATCATTTTTATAGCCAATAGGAACAAATCAATTTGCAGTGGCTACGCAGCGCCCGGACTGCTGCGGACACCGCAACTCACAACGTTCCCCCTCGTTTTATTTGGTAAAATGCAAGGTTTATATACAATTTCTATGAGTATGATTGTTTACTTAGGATCTTAGGTATGTTTAATTAGTTCTGAGTATAATATTGCTGGGGAAATGTGTTATATCTATTTAGGACTAAGCAATTACTACAAATCCAACAGTGTAATATTCCAAGGGTCATATTTATGTCGGTCACAATGGTTATCATGCAGATGGTGTGAGATTTGACCACATGCAGGTCATACAGAATGTGTTTTATGATAGTGCCTTAAATATCTTAACAGTGTATGTACACAAATGCATGCAGCTGTCCGTTGTATATTTATTTAGGTCAGTAGTGCATGTCACATATTTATATTTAGAGCATATTATCGTTTATTTCTTTAGGTGGCTGGGAAATCTTAATCTTTTTTATGGCTAGCTATTTGTCTAGGTCTAATCATACGATTTTGTACTTTAGTTGAAATCGTACAATATATATATTCAAGGAATCCATCAATGACATGACCTCATATGGAGCGGGTTCGGCTTCTCTCTATGAACCCAGTAAAACTTGATGGAGCGTGTATTCATGTCGAGTAGAGCGTTTTGTGAGAGCGCATTTATCAGATGAAACTCTGTCTCTCTCTCTTTGAACTTGCTCTTCGAAGAAAATGACGATCAAGACAAAACTGATATGCGTACATAATATAAATAATATGTCTTTATGATAGCAAAGACTATATGTACAATACTATACTATACAATTTTTTGACTATTTCCCCACTGTGCCGCGCCAAAGACATCAGAGACCACGCTGCCCTACGGTTTCGGCACGCAGACACTGACATGCTTTCAGTGCGCTTGTGTGTGAAGCTAAAAGCCGTATATGCTGCGGGCGAAACCGGTTTATGGCCGTGCCGACCTAGGACATACACACATATACACAACTACAAGCATATTTCTGGGTTGGCTCGAGCTCGTGCTGACCGAGGCATTGACGAAGCCGAGTAGCACTTCGGAGGCGAAGGTAGCGTAAAAGAGAATTGAAGTACTAGCCCCGCGCGCCCGTACCAAGAAGCGTCAAACGAAAATTGAAAAAGCATTTGTTCCTCATGCGACATCTTGGTATTGTATAGTCTTTGCTGATAGTCTATCAGTATTTACGGGGCAGGCAAACATATTGCATGAATTTCAAATTATTTACATGTAGGTACAAATAAAGATTAAGTAGAATCTTTTTGTTTATATGCACACAAATGTATTAATCTCTAATAGCATTCGCCTACAACATCAACAAGGTGCTAATATAACGCACACTCTGAGGCAGATCTGACAGTGTTTGCTATGAGTGGAACAAGTGAGGTTCGATCACCATGATGTTAACATTTGCTTTGCTGGGCATGGCCCTGGCGCTGGCCTACAATTTCTACCGAAATACCTATATGTAGCTACTGGGAAAGAAAGGGAGTGCCTAATGAACGCCCTCTTCCGTTTATAGGAAACGTGAAAGGAATCGGAACGAAGTACCATTTTCGTGACATTAACCAGAGGATCTACGATAAATTCAAGGGCGTCTCATCATTGATCTGGATTTGATAAAGCAAGTGCTGATCAAAGATTTTCAATACTTTCAAGATCGTGGAGTGTATAATAATGTGCGAGATGAACCGTTGACGGGTCATCTGCTAAGTCTGGAAGGCGACGAATGGCGTTCGATGAGGCAGAAGCTGACGCCCGTTTTCACTTCTGGAAAGATCAAGCATATGTCTGGAGTGGTCGTTGAGGTTGGCCATCGTCTGGCCGCAGCCATGGACAAGGCCGGGAGTGCTGCAAAGGTGGACGATGGCGATGTGGAGATCAAGGATATCTGTGCCAGGTTTACGACAGATGTAATAGGCACGTGTGCATTTGGCTTGGAGTGCCACAGTCTGAGTGATCCCAAGGCGGAATTCCGATCAAAGGGACGGAGTGGAATTTTTTGTGTTTACAAATGCAAAATTAGCCAAAAAATTGCGCATGAAAATCTTGCCCGACGATCTATTGGAGTTTTTTTTGGATGCTGTAAAAAACACCGTCGATTATCGCATGAAGAATGGTATCAAGCGAAACGATTTCCTCGATGAGTTGATTGAATTGCGTGCTGAGAACCAAGAGGCCGCTAAACAAGGAAAGGTTATTGTTCCTTCCCATGGCTTGACTATCGAGCAAATGGCTGTCGAGGCTTTCGTATTCTTCCTAGCTGGATTTGAGATTTCTTCGAGTACAATGGCCTACTGTTTGTATGAACTGGCCCAGCATCCCGATATTCAGCGCCGCGTTAGGGAGGAAATCGATGCTGTTCTCAAGAATGTGGAAGGAGGGGAGATAACATATGATGCCTTAGCAGAGATGAACTACCTAGAAAAAGTCTTAGCAGGTAAGCACCTATCCGTGCAAATAGTACATACAATTCTAACCAGCATATGTTTACAGAAACTCTTCGGAAACATCCCATTGTTCCTCAACTCATACGAGAGGCCAATCAGAACTACAAAGTCCCCAACACGGACATCACCATTGACAAAGGAACAACCATGTTGATACCTGTCCACAACATTCACCACGATCCTGAAATATATCCGGAGCCCGAGCGTTTCGATCCGAGTCGCTTCGAGGAGGATCAAGTGAAGTCTCGTCATCCGATGGCCTATTTGCCCTTTGGGGACGGACCCCGTAACTGCATAGGACTGAGATTCGGGAAGATTCAGGCCAAGATTGGTCTGGTGTCACTGCTTCGGCGCTTTAAGTTCGGCATCTCCAAGCGTACCGAAAGTCCTCTGATTCCAGATACTCGCTCTTTCCCTCTAACGACGAAGAATGGGATTCACCTGAGACTGGAGCGTATCTAATATCTGATAAGTTTTGTTTGTTACACTCTAGAAATACATAAAACATTCCGTTTGTAATAAATGCGCAATATGTGAAAGCACCCGAGTAGGCAGGGAGATACAATTTTAGCAAGAGAGAACTTACAGAGCTTTCCATAAAAACGGAACCGGTTTCGAGAGTCAGTTGCATTTCAATCGAGTAGACGGAAGCATGTGGACGCTGTTGGCTCTCGTTCTCGTTGCTGGAGCTCTGATTTATTCCCGGCTGCTTGAGCATTATGACTACTGGCGTGGCAAGGGCTTAGCCGGGGAAAAGCCTGTACTTTTCCTTGGCAACATGAGTGGCCTTGGCAAGGGGCTACACTGGACAGACATCAATCGTCGAATCTATGAAAAGTTCAGCAAAACAGAACGCTTCTGCGGCTACTTCACCTTCTTTAGCAAAGCTTTCTTTGTGATGGACCTGGAACTGATTAAAAAAATAACGATAAGTGATTTTAACAGCTTCGCTGACCGTGGACTCTTTTACAATGTTAAGGACGATCCGTTGACGGGAAACCTTCTATTCCTGGACGGGTCCGAGTGGCGCTGGCTGCGACAGAACCTGACGCAGGTCTTCACCTCCGGAAAGATGAAGTTTATGTTCCCCACCATGCTGAGCGTGGGGGAAAAGCTCACCCAGGCTTGCGAGCTGCAAGTGGGTGAAAGAGAGCCCAAGGACTTGTGTGCTCGCTTAAGCACAGATGTCATTGGAAGCTGTGCTTTTGGCCTGGAGTACAACAGCCTCAACGATCCCAATTCGGAATTCCGTCGCATGGGCCGTTCAGTGACCACTAATCCGCTTCACACGGGCATGGTGCAGGGCTTCATGTTTGCCCAGCCCAAATTCGCGCGGATGCTTCATATGCGCCTCTTCCGCCCCGAGGTGAGCGAGTTCTTGGACACAGTCCGCCAGACACTGGCCTACAGGAAGAGGGAGAATGTGCAGCGCAGTGATTTGATACAACTGCTAATGGATCTGTGGGAAGAGGGGACCAAGGATGGGCTGTCCTTCGAACAGATTGCCGCTCAAGCTATGGTGTTCTTCCTGGCCGGCTTTGACACTTCCTCGACAACAACGTCCTTCTGCCTATATGAATTGGCCTTGAACCCCGATGTTCAGGACAGATTGCGCAGTGAAATCCAAGAGGTTCTAGCCAAGAACAATCACCAGCTGACATATGAGTCTATTCAGGAGATGCCGTACCTGGATCATGTTGTGGCAGAGACACTACGAAAGTACCCTATACTGCCGCATATTGTGCGACAAACTACCAAAAAATATGATGTGCCGGACAGCAGACTTACTTTGGAGCCAGGCACGAAAGTGATGATCCCCGTGCACAGCATACAGCACGACCCAGAGCTTTATCCAGAGCCGGAAAACTTTGACCCAAGTCGCTTCGAACCGGATCAGGTAAAGGCCCGTCACCCGATGGCCTACTTGCCATTTGGCGAAGGTCCGCGTAATTGCATCGGAGAGCGCTTCGGGAAAATGCAGATGAAAATTGGAATTACCTACATTCTACGCGATTTCCAATTCCGCCAATCCGAGCGTACACAGATCCCATTGAAGTTCTCCAGTCGGACGTTTCTTATAGGAACCCAAGAAGGTATTCACCTTATAATGGAAAAACTGGCCGCACCCTAATATATGATAGTGACTTCAAAAATTGCATGTTATCTACAAATGCACAAGGCCCGTTATCTGATTAATAAAGAGCTTTAGACACCAAGAGAGAAATGCGAAATATAAAGTGAGCGGAGAGCCAGACAAAAGCACTGCGCTTTAAGAAGCAAACACCCTCACAGTGCACTCATTGCACTCATAAGAGCATAGGAATATTAAGAGAAATTCATGTAAGAGAGCATTGCAGAGTAAATAAAAATTAAAAATAATTGTTCTAAATTGTAGTGTAATCGATCAGCTGTTAGTAGCTTGTTATCTCCAGAGAGACAGCGGACGTAAACAATTTTTTAGCCGCCTCTTTGCATTAAATTTTTAAAGATCAACGATAGGCATGTTAGTATGCCGATTTTTCGCCTCTTGTTGCTTCTCTCATTCGCTTTCGCATCGCTCAAAGCTCGGAGCTTTGCCAGAGTTTTCATTAGATTGCGATGCACTAAGTATTGAGTTCGAGGTTATCTTCTCCGTTTGGGTTGTTTACATTGCCGCTGACTTTGCCCCCAGTTGCTGCTTCTCTAATCGCCACTGACTGCCACCAGGCGAATTTTAAGTGCAGTTGAAAGCGAAACGCTGGTGGAGAATGCTGGATGTGATTGCACTGCTGTTGATTACCCTCGCCATTGGCTTCTGGTATGTGCGCACGCGGCTGAGCTACTGGGCCAGGCGCGGGATCGGGCAAGTCAGGGCTGTCCAGCTAATCACTTTATGACTTCCGTTTGGTGAACAAATAGGCGTCAGTATTTTTAGTCCATTTGATACAGGTAGCCCTGTAAGTTTTATTCATAAGACTTTGATAACGAAGTCGGCTATAGTTGAAGCCTATAATGAAGTTAGGAAATACTATGGACTAGGAGGACAGCCAATTCCCATATGGGGAAAATTTAAGTGCCATATTGAATTTTGCACAAAGAAATATATCGTTTTATTAAACATCGTAGATGATAACATGCTGCCTTTGCCGGTATTGTTGGGACGCGATGCCCTTAAAGTTATTGAAGTAAAATTAGTTCATAAGAAAAATATCAATGCGAAGCAACACACACCATTAAGCTCGTTAAAGCAAAAAGCTATTAGTTTAACCTGCGCGTCTTTATTCACCGAACGTAAAAATAATATTAACATAAGACTATATGATAAGTTAGATGGTAATCAATCAGAAAGAAGCGAGCTAATCAAACGTTCTAATCCATTTAAAAATCAGACACAAGAAAACTCAAGGAATGACAAAATGGCCATCGAGAATATGAATCAAGGCGACGAGTTCAGTAACTTTTGTGCGGCGGTAGAGATTGATGAAGAGGAACATATTAACGTAGGTTTCGAATTTGGCCCCACTCTTGCAGAAAAGTGTAGGGAAGTTATTAAGACATACTATTTACACAAAGAATTTGACTTTAAAGCACCACCAAAGTATCAGATGCAGATTCGTGTAACAGAAACAACACCATTTCATTGTACTCCGCGTCGTTTATCCTACCATGAGAGAGAGAAAGTAGCTGAAATAGTAGATTATCTGTTAGAAAAGAAAGTAATCCGTCATAGTGAGTCTCCTTATGCTTCCCCGTTGGTCCTAGTAAAAAAAAAATCAGGAGAACTTCGAATGTGCGTCGATTACCGTGGTCTGAACAAACGAATTGTTAAAGATAATTTCCCATTGCCCCTTATTGAGGACTGGCTTGAGTTTTTAGAAAACAAGTGCTGTTTTTCCATTATAGATTTGAAAAGTGGGTATCATCAAATAGGCGTAGAAGAAAAATCAGTTCCGTATACATCGTTTGTGACACCGCAAGGACAGTATGAGTACTTGAGAATGCCCTTTGGGTTAAAAAATGGATCCGCTATTTTTCAGAGATTTATTTCGGAGCTCTTGAGAGACTTTATTAGGAACAAAAGCATTGTAGTGTACATGGATGATATATTAGTAGCGACTAAAACAGTTGAAGAACACATGGATATATTAAAAAGACTATGCATTCGGTTTAGCGAGCAAAATTTAGAGATAAATCTAAAAAAGTGTAGGTTTCTCAATCGAAACATCGATTTCCTGGGGTATAAAGTTAATCAAAACGGAATAGTTCCTAGTTATTCCCATATTGAGGCCTTGAAAAAATACCCAGTCCCTCAAAATGTAAAAGCACTGCACTCATGCTTGGGATTCTTTTCGTATTTTCGACGTTTCATGTTGTCATTTGCGACGACAGCTAAGCCCTTGGTGCAGTTGTTAAAAGAAGGTGGTCCGTTTCTCATGAATAGAGAACAGGTGAAGACGTTTGAAACTCTTAAGAATGCGTTAGCAAATCCTCCGGTATTAGCCATTTTTAGCCCAAATAGAGAAACGGAATTACATACAGACGCAAGTTCATACGGTTATGGCGCAATACTGATGCAAAGACAAGATGATGGGAAGATGCACCCTGTGTCCTATTATTCCGGCAAAACAACAGAAAGAGAATCACGTTATCATAGTTTCGAACTAGAGACATTGGCTATAATTTATGCATTGAGGCGTTTTAGAGCATATTTGGAGCATAGGTCCTTCAAAATAATCACGGATTGTAATTCGTTAGTACAGACGTTAACCAGAAAGTCAATTAGTCCTAAGATAGCACGGTGGTTCCTAGAGTTAGAGAACTATGATTACTCCATTATGCACAGACCTGGAGCCAGTATGGCGCACGTTGATGCGCTGAGCAGACAAGATCAAGTGACGAATATGTTAGAGGATGGTTATAGAGTCAAATACGGTTTAGAAAAGTCTAATTTAGAAAAAGATGAGAGTAGAAAGCAATATACAAGGAATAGTGTAAATAGAGACAACCCTGGTAGTGAGCATAGAGGTACCGTAGAGAACCCTGTGATTAAGTGTAGAGATTTAAATATCAGTAGAGAGCGTAGTAGTACCGTACACAACCCTGCGATTGAGTGTGGAGAATCAAGTGCAGTAGGAAGTAGATTGGGAAATAGGTGGAAGTCTGATAATAGAGAGAACCTTGGTAGTGATTGTAGAGATAACATAGAGAATAGTGAATATAGGGAAGAGAATGGATCGAAGATTGAAATTAGAGATTTGAGCCAATGTAGAAGAAGCGTTAACGATGTGGTGGGGGGAGTAAAGTACATAAGTAATAGGAATTCAGATAAAGATAAAAAATGTGTTGAGGATACAGTAGAGAGGGACAAGTTAGAGTTTCAGGAGGAAAGATTACTAAAATCATTGATAGTTGGGGTAGTAGGTGCAACGCCAGAAGATGTTGATTTGATATTGCAATCAGAACAGATGCGAGACAAGGAAGTAGTTAGGATTCGAAAAATGCTAGAGGATGGAATTGAAGTAGATTTTGAAATGATAGATGGTATTGTTTACAAGAGGAGTTGTGAAAACAAACTATGTTTCTATGTACCAATGTGTATGGAAGAGCAGTTGATAAGGCGGTCACACGAAAAACTAGGACATCTGGCCGCAGAGAAGTGCGTGAGTGACCTTTTGAGGACCTATTGGTTTCCGTCAATGAGAAGTAAAGTGGCAAGGTTCATCAGAAACTGTCTACCGTGTATACTACACTCGATGCCTAAAACAATCCATAACAGAACGCTCCATAGTATCCCAAAGTCGTGTGTTCCTTTTCATACCCTACATGTTGATCATTTGGGTCCGCTGCCGAGTATTAGATCTAAGCGAAAACACCTCCTTGTGGTAATAGATGCATTCACTAAGTTTGTCAAATTGTTCCCGGTTAATAGTACCAGCACGCGGGAAGCGAAGGATGCCTTATTTATTTATTTATTTATTTATTAAATTAACAAATTATCTGTTAATAATGGTACTTAGTTACTAAAGGCAGAAAAAGATAAGTTAAAAGTTAGCTAAATTTAAATGATTATAAATATTGCATGCAATTAGTTTAAGAGACAGTTCAGGGGATAGGGTTAGACAGAGGGAGTTATAATTATGGCATAAAACCCTAAAAGGTTCATGATCAGCATAATTAGACCTACATATGGGTAGACGGATAGGCCTAAAAGTACGGGTAGGTCTGGATGGAACGGCCAAGTCAATCTGACCCAAGAGAGTTTGGGAGTCAACAGTCCCAAGAAGGAGCTTGTGCACGAACATTACGCCATTGCATATTCTGCGATGGTGCAACGACGGCAGGTCAATAAGATTAAGTAAATATTTTGATTTCTATAGTCGCCCTACTAGGATAATATCAGATCGTGGGACCTGTTTCACCTCTTTAGAGTTCTCTAGTTTTCTGCATGAGAGAGGGATAGAGCACATTAAGGTAGCTACAGGTGCACCGCAGGCGAATGGCCAAGTGGAGCGGGTGAATCGTGTTCTTACTCCTATGTTAGGAAAACTGTCAGAGCCCCTTGAGCAAGCCGATTGGTATAGGTTGATGAGCAAGGTAGAGCACGCCATTAATAACTCCGTTAACAGCAGTACGAAAAAGACACCTAGCACATTGTTATTTGGAATACCCCAGAAAGGACCCGTTGTAGATGAATTAACCGAATACCTAGAGGAGAAGTTAGCGTCAGAACTTAGAGAGTTGGAAACTATAAGAGAAATAGCAAGTGAGAACATACGGTTGTCGCAGAAAAGAAATGAGAAGAGCCCATAAACATAGAGCCCCATTAAAGTATGAACCTGGTGACTATGTAGCAGTCCGGCATGTGGACACAACACCGGGGATCAATAAGAAGTTCGCACCAAAGTATCGAGGACCGTACAGGATCAATAGAGTATTGGATAATGATCGTTATGAGGTTGTCGACATTGAGGACTGTCAGTTGACGCAAATGCCATTCCGAAGTATATTAGAACCAGCAAGGCTTAAACCCTGGGTAGAGTGTAAGGATAAAACCATGGTCTCATGTTGTTAATCGATGAAATAGTATGTTAAGTAAGACAATACCGAATAAGAAATGTTTAACCAACTGTATGCCTTAGTGTGTAGATCGTGGGCGATCTGTAGTCAGGTTGCCTGAATGTAAGATATGAATATTAGTTTATAAAATTTGAATATTAGTTTAAGATTTACTCATCGATAGTATTATAAGATATACCAATGTATACTTGTCGAGGACAAGTATCGATATGCCAACACACATTCATTCGAATACGACGATCAAGAAAGAAGAACATATAATAAAACCGTGCTATTAAAAGCTTACAATACATTACAAATAAATAATAATCATTTAGGTATGTTTCGGGGCAATATTGTGTACCCTGCCTTCTAGACGTGAATAATAATCGTGACCCTCAAAAAATTCCCTATCTAGTTTGTGGTTATACGAATATTGATTAATTCGTGTTTTGGGTGCAAACACTATCTATACGTTTATCAATTAAAGAATGTTAAAGGAGTGTAACGCCGTAACTGGGTATTTTATTTTGGTATTTTAATACTCGTATTTCATCATATTATTTAAATTCTGAAGAATTACCTACATTAATCTTATACAAACAAATATCGAAATAGAGTATGGTAATTTGTTTTGGCTTATTTGTTGGAATGGTTCCTAGACAAATAAATCAGCTGTTTGTAAAAATTTGCGGTTTATTTACAGTTTTTGAAGGGGTAAATATTGCGAGCAGACGGAGTACAATTTCAGCTACAATAAAACATGTCGTTTAAGGTTTCGGCCAAGAGATAGCGGGAGCTTTTACCTATAAAACTTAGTGGATACGGCAAGCTGGGACCAGCTCCAAACCGAAAGTATAATGTCGCTGGTGCTAGCGTTGATTGCCATTATGGTGTCGCTTGTTCTCTTCGCGGCAAGACGTCATGGATATTGGCAGCGTCGTGGTATCCCGCACGATGTGCCCCACCCACTTTTCGGGAACATTGGGGACTGGCCCAAGAAGCGGCAAATAGCAGTTATATTCAGGGATTACTATCGGAAGTACAAGAGTGCGAAATACCCGTTTGCTGGATTCTACTTCTTTTTTACAAGAACCGCTGTGGTTACCGATCTGGATCTGGTAAAGCGAGTGCTCATCAAAGACTTCAATTATTTCGAAAACCGAGGCATATTCTACAATGAGATTGATGACCCCCTCTCGGCAACAGTGTTCAGCATTGAAGGTCAGAAGTGGCGTCATCTGAGGCACAAGCTGACACCCACATTTACGTCTGGCAAAATGAAGCACATGTTCCCTATTGTGGTCAAAGTGGGTGAGGAGATGGACAAAGTCTTCAGCAACAAGGTTGGCGATGAAAAGGTTCTTGAAATCGTTGATCTGGTGGCCCGATACACGGCTGACGTCATAGGCAATTGCGCCTTTGGACTAAATTGCAATAGTCAACAGAATCCCAATGCGGATTTTGTCACATTTGGCAAGCGAGCCCTCAGCGAACGTCGCTATAAGGGTCTATTAGATTTCATTATATTCGGCTTTCCGAAGCTTTCACGTTCCCTGCGCCTCAAATTGAATGTACAGGAAGTTGAGGACTTCTACACAAAGATTGTGAGAGACACCATCGACTATCGCTTGAAGACTAAGGAAAAGCGTAACGACTTCATGGACAGTCTGATTGAAATGTACCAGAAAGAGCAGGAGGGCAACTCTGATGAAGGTCTGACCTTCAAAGAGATCCTGGCACAGGCATTCATATTCTTTGTGGCCGGTTTCGAGACAAGCTCCACCACCATGGGTTTTGCGCTCTATGAGCTGGCGCAGAACCAGGACACTCAAGATAAGCTGAGAAAGGAGATCAACGATGTTTTGGCCAAGCACAACAATCAGTTCAGGTTGTAATGGGTAAGTACTCGTGAGGATTACATTTGGTTTATTTTTCTCTAATATTTTATAATTCCCTTTCAGAAACTCTTCGGAAGTACCCGGCTCTTGCGCATTTAACGCGAAAGACGCAGGCGGATTTTTCACCCGAAGATCCGAAGAATTTCATTGCCAAAGGAACAATAGTTGTCATCCCGGCTCTGGGTATTCACTACGATCCTGATATTTATCCCGAACCCGAGAAATTCAAGCCGGAGCGTTTTACGGAGGAGGCCATCGCCTCCAGACCCGCCTGCGCCTGGCTGCCCTTTGGCGAGGGTCCAAGCAACTGCATCGGACTGCGCTTCGGCATAATGCAAACCTGTGTAGGCCTGGCATACCTGATCAAGGGGTACAGGTTCAGTGTCGCTCCGGAGACGCAAATACCCATGAAGTTAATCCTCAAAAGCATTTTACTGTCTGCCGAAAATGGAATCTATCTTAAGGTCGAAAAAGTTTCCAATTGAAAAGTTTAATGAAAACGAGGGGGAACGTTGTGAGTTGCTGCGGACACCACAGTTATACCCGATACTAAGTCAGTATGGCTCTCCTGCGGCAGACGCCGCTAATATTGAACCACACGACAAAGAGTGCGTGCGAGAGAGACAGAAAATCAGTCTGAGCGTGACGTCGGGCGCTGCGTGGCCACTGCAAATTGATTTCTTGCTTTTGGCTACAAAAATGATCCGATCTGATCCAGATTCAGCAATCTGATAGATATAGTCATTATCTATGATTCTGCGTTTTTAGTTTTCTCGAATGTGCAATATTGTGGATGCAACAGATTTTCGTCCTTTGTGGGGGCGGAAAGGGGTGTGGCGAAATTCTGAGATATACGTTTTATAGTGAGATCTAACGGAAGGGCGGATACCAAATTTGGTTACTCTATCCTTAATAGTCTCTGAGATTTGTGGATGCCCCAGATTTTCGTCCTTTGCGTTGGCGGAAGGGGGTGTGGCGAAATTTGAACACGAAACGGTCAAGGTCCGATATCACAGGAGTGTGGATACCAAATTTGGTTGCTCTGGATCTTATAGGTTCTGAGATCCTTGAACTCATATTTTGCAATTGGCAAAACCGACCATGAAACCTGTGTGTTAGAGAGAGACAGAGCGAGAAAGAATGAAATTGTTTTCTTGATTCTGGCTATAATAATTATACGATCTGGTTGAGATTTTACACTCTAGAACATATAGTCATCCTCTACGATTCTGCGTTTTTGGTTTTATCGTATCGGACGGACGGACGGACGGACAGACAGACAGGGCCCAATCGACTCGGCTATTGATGCTGATCAAGAGTATATATACTTTATGGGGTCGGAAACGATTCCTTCTGGACGTTACACACATCCACTTTTACCACAAATCTAATATACCCCAATACTCATTTTGAGTATCGGGTATAAAAAAAGACGACCCCCTGACCAATCATTTAGTGGCCATCGAAGGCCAAAAGTGGCGACAGCTCCGCCAAAAGATGACCCCCACATTCACCTCGGGCAAAATGAAGATTATGTTCCCCACAGTACTGGAAATTGGCGATGAGATGATCCGGGTATTCGCTGAGAAAATCACCGGAGGGCCCCAGCCCCTGAATGTCGCCTGAATGTCCCGCTTCAGCGCTGATGTGATCGTAAGTTGTGCCTTCGGCCTGGAGTGCAACAGTTTGCGGAACCCAAATGCAGAATTTGTCACCATGGGCAAGGCTGCCATCACTGAGCGGCGCTATGGAAAAACAGCGGACTTGTTCTTTTTCGGTGCACCCAAGCTGGCAGCAAAGTTGCGAATGAAGGAAACCGTCCAGAAAGTCGAGGATTTCTATATGAAAATCTTTAGAGAAACCGTCGACTATCGGTTAAAGAATAATGTCAAACGAAACGATTTCATGGACATGCTGATTGATATGATGATCAAGTACGATAAGGGCAACAAGTAGGATGGCATCAGTTTTAACGAGTTGGCTGCCCAGGCCTTTATCTTCTTCTTGGCTGGCTTCGATACCTCTTCGACTTCGTTGGGCTTCGCTCTCCATGAACTGGCCGTGAACCAGGACATCCAGGATAAGCTGAGGACGGAGATTGACACGGTGATGGCGAAATACAACGGCCAATTGAACTATGACAGCATTCGGGAGCTGACGTATATGGACAAGGTCATCGATGGTGAGTCAGTCTATCAATTAGACTCATATTGATCAACTCTGCGATTTGCATAACATTCTTCTTAATTTCCATCTTAGAAACCTTACGAAAGAATCCCGTTGTGGGTCATTTGATTCGCATATGCACTCAGCGGTACTATAATGTTACGGCTACGGGCTGGTTAAATCTTGTTGGCAATGCAGCCTCAGCAGGAAAGGGAATCGGGGTTAGTGCACTATACTGCGCTCTGGGCTCAGCTCGCCGGATGGGGTCGGGGTCTTTCCTATCCCTATACTTCCTGGTTCTCGCCATATTATAAAAATTTAAGTGCACTGACACAGAATCTACTTTGATCAAAACAAAAAAACAAATGTAATCAATCCCCGGTCGGCATAGATGGCAAGAAGGAATCCAGTAGTCGCGTATTTAATTTAGTGATCCTAGGTGTAGGAGATCACTAGTTCCTCTATACCCTCCCTACCTTCGGCAATGCGTGGAACGATGTTGGCATGGCCCCTAACGTAACTACCGCTGCATTATTACACTCGATGCATCATTGGCATGTGTACTTAGACAGAATGGTTGAGTTGCATCTCGCAAGATACGATTAGAGGGCATTCAAAAGTCGATACAGATCGTCCGTACAACGGAAACGCTGGTAATTCGAAGCGGCCAAAAATAAGACACTGGAGGTTGCGTGGGGGGGTTAGGCGTGAGAGCGCCAAAGCACGGCAGACCTCCAGTGAACAAGAGATTCTGTAATAGATTCGGAATTCAGTGAATGTACCAAACCTGCTTTCCTCTATAATCACCTTCTTTTTCTCTACGTAGCACTTTGCACTTTCACCACACAATATAGCTTGATCTTGCTTTTTAGTCGATTCTCCGCCGACTTGCAGTTATGTAATTTGGTATGTATTATGTAATACAGGGACACGTGAACTTCCACTAGAGTTTGGCACTATTGGCACAGGCATGTGCCCGGAGTGAGTCCCGGAGTGATCGACAGGGATCGTAATCGAAAAGAAAAGAAGGACAGTGAATTAGCGGGTTTGAATATCCTTTACGTGGTATACTCCCATTTTCTTTCCTTTCTCGTTCGATAATTCGTAATAAACAGGACTTAGCTTTTTCATTACTGTTGCTGTCACAAACACCTGCGCTAATTTATGGCTGAATTGTTTAGACGCGTAGCTTTGGGAGAAATTGCGAACGTAAACCTGATCTCCGACGTTGAATTGTATGTTTCTACTCCTCAAATTGTATACCCTCGCGTTGGTTGCATGAGCCTTTGCATTGTTGACCGTTGCTGCATACCTTGCCAACTGCAGAGCATCGGGGTAATTAACTCTAGAATCATCTGATAGCAAGTTAAGTTTCCTGAGCAATTCGTAATCCTTGCCATTCAAAATCATGTTTTGCCCAAACGTAAGGAAGTAAGGAGAATATCCGGTGGTTGTATGTAGACTGGATCGAATAGCACCGTTAATCTCATTCAGTCGTTGATCCCAGGTAGTGTGAGCTTTCCCCACGTACGCACGGATCGCCGCCAAAACCGATCGGTTTAAGCGCTCGCTTGCATTCGCTTGAGGCGAATAAAAAGCGGTACAAATATGTTTAATTAAAAATCGAGTTAGAAAAGCCTCAAAGAATCCTGATCAAAATTGAGAACCATTGTCCGTTAAGATGGATTCCGGCACTCCAAACGTAAAGAAAATGAAATTTTCTAAATACTCGCAAATCTTTCCGGAAGTGAATCGTTTCAATGGACAGAGGAAATGGAATTTTGTACAATGATCCACGATTATTAATAATCCGATATTCCCTGCCTTTGAACGAGGGTATGGACCTAACAGATCCATGTAGAGTCGTTGAAACGGTCTCTCTGATTGCATTGGCTTTCCCAATGGTGGTCGTAATACTATATTGGGACTTTTGGTCTGTTTACACATGACACAATTATTCACATACTCTCGGATTTGAACCAACATCTTGGGCCAGAACAGGTATCTCTTAAGTTTTTTAACGGTTTTACCCATCCCGCCATGTGATGTGGTAGGAGAATCATGGGCTTGTTTGATAACACTACTGACTAGGCCAGAGGGTACCCATAATTTCCACGACTGGTGGTCAGATTCAGAATCTCCAATCGAAGCTTCGGTGCGTTTGTATACATAGCCATCTGTTATTTTTAAATCTGGAAGTTTCTCTTGGTTCTGCTGAATGCGTTCAATTAAATCAAGATATTCCAACGAAGTGAAATGCTCGGACTCTAAATCGATGATCGGCCCTAGATCTATAAACTCATCTACTGACGATTCATTTTGCCTTGACAGAGTGTCAGCAATAACATTTTGTGAACCCTTCCGGTGTTCAATGCGAAAATCAAAACCCTGTAACTGTATAGCCCATCGCGCGAGCCTTCCAGACAAATCCTTTTGTCGCATCAACCACTGCAATGCTGCATGGTCGGTTATTACTAAGAATTCCTGGCCTTCTATGTAAGCTCGAAATTTCTTAATTCCCTTAATAACTGCTAGACATTCTAGTTCTGTAACGGAATAATTCCGTTGAGCTTTGGATAACTTAACCGACATGTATCCAACTGGCATTTCGAAGCCTTCTTCATTCTCTTGAGCTAGGACGCACCCGAGACCAAAAGAACTAGCATCACACAATAGGATGAATTTCTTAGAAATATCAGGAGTTCTGAGGATTGGAGCTGATGTTAATCTTCGTTTCAATTCTTCAAAAGCATTGGTTGCGGTTTCATTCCATATTAAGGAAGTATTCTGGTTCTTAAGCATCTCGGTCAATGGATAGCTCACGGAGGAATAATTCTCGACGAAACGTCGATACCATCCGGATAAACCGAGAAACCGTCGTAACTGCTTTACCGTTGTTGGAATTGGGAAGTCGTTGATTGCCTGAATCTTCAATGAATCAGTCTTGATCTGACCATCCGAAATTATGAAACCGAGATATTTAATCTCTCTCATGCAGAACTTAGATTTTCGAACGTTGATAGTGATATTCGCTTTTCTTAAGCATAGTGCGATTTCTTGCAAAAGAATCAAGTGCGAATCAATGTCATCCGATAGAACAAGCAAGTCATCGAGATATACAAAAACTCGATTCCGTAAATGTGGCGGTATGACATGGTCCATTAAGCGGCATAAGGTCTGAGGTGCATTTGTCAGACCAAATGGCATGACCTTATATTGGTACAGTGGACGATTCGGAACGGTAAACGCAGTATACGGTCGTGATGGCTCGTCCAATGGTATTTGCCAGAAAGCATGTTTCATATCAAGACCAGTTATATACCGCGCTGGAGGTAAGCGGCTTAAGATCCCGTCAATATGTGGTAAGGGGTAAGCATCCTTCCTCGTGTATTTATTGATCTCGCGAGTTAATGCAGTTTCAAAGCTATTATCTTTACTGGCCATATTTCCTCTTAATTATACCCGATACTCAAAATGAGTATTGGGGTATATTAGATTTGTGGTAAAAGTGGATGTGTGTAACGTCCAGAAGGAATCGTTTCCGACCCCATAAAGTATATATATTCTTGATCAGCATCAATAGCCGAGTCGATTGAGCCCTGTCCGTCCGTCCGTCCGTCCGTCCCCTTCAGCGCCTAGTGCTCAAAGACTATAAGAGCTAGAGCAACGATGTTTTGGATCCAGACTTCTGTGATATGTCACTGCGACAAAAATATTTCAAAACTTCGCCCCGCCTACTTCCACATTTTTAAAGATACGATAAAACCAAAAACGCAGAATCGGTGAGGATGACCATATCTTCTACAGTGCAAAATCTGAACCAGATCGTATAATGATTATAGCCAGAATCAAAAAAAACAATTTCATTCTATCTCGCTCTGTCTCTCTCTAACACACAGGTTTCATGGTCGGTTTGCAAAATATGAGTTCAAGGATCTCAGAACCTATAAGATCCAGAGCAACCAAATTTGGTATCCACACTCCTGTGATATCGGACCTTGACCGTTTCGTGTTCAAATTTCGCCACACCCCCTTCCGCCCACGCAAAGGACGAAAATCTGGGGCATCCACAAATCTCAGAGACTATTAAGGCTAGAGTAACCAAATTTGGTATCCGCACTTCTGTTAGATCTCACTATAAAACGTATATCTCAGAATTTCGCTCCACCCCCTTCCGCCTACACAAAGGACGAAAATCTGTTGCATCCACAATATTGCAGACTCGAGAAAACTAAAAGCGCAGAATCATAGATAATGACCATATCTATCAGATTGCTGAATCTGGATCAGATCGGATCATTTTTGTAGCCAAAAGCAAGAAATCAATTTTCAGTGGCTACGCAGCGCCCGACGTCACGCTCAGACTGATTTTCTGTCTCTCTCGCACGCACTCTTTGTCGTGTGGTTCAATATTAGCGGCGTCTGCCGCAGGAGAGCCATACTGACTTAGTATCGGGTATAACTGTAGAGTTGCGGTGTCCGCAGCAACTCACAACGTTCCACCTCGTTTTTTTTTTCCAATCAGCAAAATATTTTCTGTCTTTTCCACAAATGCCAATTCTACATCGATGTGTAACTCCTCTCTTCTACCTCTATGATTATTGAATTAAATGGATATTAAAGGTTCCTGTTAGACTATGTTTGATAGTCGTCGGGAACTCAAAGTTTCTCTAAGACCCGCCATTCCAAGTACCGAACAAGTCATGTTCCTATAAAGTTGACAGTGGTCGTGCGTCTGGTTGGGTCGATCAATAAAAAAACCTGAATTGCAATCGCAAATTCCACACCTCAGATACACGGCACTAACATCTTTATTCTACTAAAATATTTTCTTCAGACATCTATACAGTTCACGCCGTCATTTCTTGGTAGACCAATCCCTACTCAGTCGAATTGAAATCTCCATTCCAAAAGCTGACTACACGTCTACACGATATACCGAATTTTCTAATTAACAGGCTAATGGATGTATTAACAGAGCTTAACCGTGAAGCACGAAGGTTACTCCAACCGTTCGGAATTATCCTCATCTGGAAATAATCGTATCTTTTCTACACTTTTCCGATTATAACACGTCGTTTCGTCTTCGGGGCCACGTTGGGCGCCATTTTATAATGTTACGGCTACGGGCTGGTTAAATCTTGTTGGCAATGCAGCCTCAGCAGGAAAGGGAATCGGGGTTAGTGCACTATACTGCGCTCTGGGCTCAGCTCGCCGGATGGGGTCGGGGTCTTTCCTATCCCTATACTTCCTGGTTCTCGCCATATTATAAAAATTTAAGTGCACTGACACAGAATCTACTTTGATCAAAACAAAAAAAACAAATGTAATCAATCCCCGGTCGGCATAGATGGCAAGAAGGAATCCGGTAGTCGCGTATTTAATTAAGTGATCCTAGGTGTAGGAGATCACTAGTTCCTCTATACCCTCCCTACCTTCGGCAATGCGTGGAACGATGTTGGCATGGCCCCTAACGTAACTACCGCTGCATTATTACACTCGATGCATCATTGGCATGTGTACTTAGACAGAATGGTTGTTATTTATTCCAAATTCATGTTAATTCAAAATAGTTCTATTAATCAAGATTCAAAAGATTCATATATAACAAAAGGTTCATTAACTTAAGAATATAAAATACAATTCATAGCAAAACTGAGCCTTTTTTACTCACGAAGGTCAACATTTCCATTCAATACGAAACTAATGATCATTACCAAATTCAAACACTTTCCTTGACGAGCTCGTTGGGCCCAATGAACTGCTTTGTAGTGGTCGCTTGTCGGGCGGATAGGAAAGCATATTTGTGTTCTTCGCCTGAAAGTATGCCCGATGGTATTTGTACAATTTTTATATTTATGTATATAATATAAATATAAATATATTTATATATATTATATTATTTATACAAGTATATATCACACCTCACCGAGATACTTATTAATTATTAAGCTTAGTCCCCATAGTTAGTGTATAGTTAGGTTGGCTTAATTTCTTGTTGTGGCGTTACATGTTAAATGTTCCTGGTCATGCTTAAAAACGAACAAAAATCTCCCCACCATGTCCATAACCATTCAAGGTGAATGGCGAAGGATCGTGCAAAGGCAGATCCGGAGAACAAAATTTTTGTTGGTCAGTAGATCCGCCCAAGTCTTTCTTTCTCCTCGTGGCCGTACAAGCCACGGTTGCGCGGTGAGAAAAAAAATAATAAAAATAAAATTAAACCGCCGTAAATAACCGTGGTGTGAAACCAAAGTGCACTCGATCGGGAAAAAAGAACCCAAGAAAGCAGATTGGGCTCTAATCGAAAACGTGAGTACCGGCCTTCTACAGTGCTAGGAGCCTCGAAGTTAGATTTTCCGACTTTTTCTGTAGCTTCCGCTTGAAGGTGAGCAGCCCCAACACAAAAAAAAAAAAAAACACCTGGAGAAAGAAGGAATTAGCACCTCAACCCCATCCCCCTATTTTCGCAGTGCCAGTTCCAACCGGGTAAATATGTGCATGGAGTAATTGTTAGAAAAAGTAGCCTGATCAGTATTTTCAAATTCCACATTAGAATCGGCACTTAGTTTGGGAATTATCCAAAAGCTGCAGCCCGAGCTCTAAGCCCCCGCCCTACGAACCAGCTGATCCACCAAGTCGCGGGCATTGAACTTTGGCTGCGCGAGACGAGGACAGCCGTCTGAACGGGCTTAGTGCGGCGAATTGGCGTAACCGTTTCGCATTCAAAACCGGGCCAAGAAACGGAAACCGGTGCTTGCAGTCAGCGTAGGACCGAAGCCGCTTAAATGTTCCTACCGGGCGGGAAAAAATAGTGCACCACGTGTGTACATAACCTCCCGGCGACCCCTAGTGGTATCGCCTCTCTTGTTCTTCTAGTGATTCGGCCTAGCTGTTCCAAACGTTTATTTAAAGTGCAGTGGAGGCCAGCGCTTGTCTTATGTGCACGTTAGTGTCATTATGTAGGCTGAATGAAAACTGTAAGAGATGTGCTCACATACATATGTATACACCGCCCACTGAAAGCCACTGAGGCCAGTAAGATCCCACCGTGACTCGCATTCCCTTGAACCTCGCAGTCCGTTGATATGTCTGTTTTTGTGTAGTTGGATATACTTAGTGTTAATTAAGACAGAAAAAAAAACCAGAAAAAAAAAAACCCACCAACACATGGAAAGTTTGAAAATGCATTTGATAAAAGCTTAAAAGTTTGAGCTTAAAAGCGTCCGCTCGGCCGGGTCCCCTCCGCGAGCTTATGCCATGCAGCACGCGCTGTACGATTTTGTTTTTGGTTTGCAGGTAAAAGTTTAATGCACCCACACACAGCCACACGCCCAGCTACAAAAGATCTTTCGCCGCGGGAACACAAACAAAAACTGAGTGAGCTTTATAATATACCAACAACATTACATTTTATTGCCTCCCAAAATTCCGCGAGCGTGGCAAAAGCTTCGTTCTTTTTTGCTAGAGCTGTTTGGCGGTCGTTGACCTCACACTTTTAAAGTAGTCACAGCTGATTGGCCTTCTGCCTTTACAATACGCTTGGTAAAACGAATAGTATGTCCAACTACTTCCTGAAGCCGATGTGCTGGGACATGTGTACCTATATTGCGCTATATTATTATCTTTCTATCTAAGGAAAAATCATTAGTTTATATCGCACTATAAAATATCGTATATGCACTTATAACTATTTACACTTATCGTATTTATTTATCTAAATATTCCCTAGTAATAATAGCTATATCTCTTGTGACGCTTTTCGTTCCTCCTTTTGTCCATTTAGCCTTGTCTTGGAGTTCTCGGTTAGTGTTTTTTTTTCTTGTGACATGAATATAGTATCTGAATATAGTTTCTAATAAAATGATTGTTAAGATGAATATGTGCTAGACGTTACCGCATTTGGGGGAACCATGCCGCTCGTGAGCGAAATAGGATGACCAATACCGGACACTCCAGGGATCCTGATATTATTCTTGGCTCTTTCAGGATCATGGTAGGGTGGGCGTGGCACGACTCCGTGCCAGCAAAACAGAGATGTCCGCCGCGGTGGTAGATCCCTACTCCTTTTCTGCACTATCTTTTCCCCACCATACTTTCCGTACCCCTAACGATCCTTTCCTTGTCTGTCCCCCTCCCATTCCCAAAAAGAGTACGCGAATTTTAATAAAATAATACCAGCAGGAGCGAAGCAACCTAACTGGAGGGTTACCCCAAAGAACCCATCCCCATTTCCGACCAGAGATCAGCCGTGGAAGCGAGCGCGTACTTCTTCTCAGTTAGCCGACCACCAGCTTCATCGTGCGAAGATTCTCTTCGTTACTCGTTACAGTAATAATTATTTTATTTGGCGCCCAACGTGGGGCCGAAAGGCCTGAAGGTCAGGGTTGACGTAATTGTAAACGTTACAAAGCGGAGTTACATTAACTTATATGGTTGTGTGTGACCCCAGCCAAACTTGACCCCGAAGCAGAAAAATTGTTGAGAAAGTCCATAACACCTGCGAGCAGTGCATAGTCATGCACTGGCTTAAGACTTTTGTTCCCTGTTTCCCACCCCCCTTCCTTAAAGTCTTCCTTTTGTCCTGGAATTGGATCCTGTGATGGTGGATGCTTATTAGTTTCCGATAACGTTTAGCCCGCATCGGAGTATGATCCATAACCCTTGCTCGATGGTAAGCTGCTCTGGAATCGATAATAGCTTCACCATAGCTTTATTGCCGAGCAGTATATGCCATAGCCATGAAATCTAGATGGATTCACTGGTATGTGGAAGTTGGCTGGACACAGGGTTATTAGTGGAGTAAATCTACGACCTGCCGCTATACAGAAGCATATTAGTGAATACATTTGCCCGTATCCCTTGGAAATTGACAGGTACCTTGGGTAGCTTTGGTTCAGTTGTCGCCGGAGTCAGCTAGAAGAATCAAAATTATTTTTTGTTGCCGCTCAACTCGAATCGGTGTTATTAGGGTGCCTCCGTCTTTTGTTTCTCTCTCTACTTTCTAGTGATTGGTCTATTCGTGCGCCGATTTATACAGCAGGTTATCGCCGGCCGAACGTGGTACCCCTGGTGCTGGTGCGTTTCTTCGTGCTACGCTTCCGGCCCGGACCGATAATGGCTGCGGAAAAGGTATAGGTCGTAGCACGCAGAGACTATTACAAACTCCCCGTAACCGCTTCGGTAATGTTTCCTCGATGGGCGGCTGACGAACACCGTCGTGATCCTGGTAGGGGCACGCGGGCAAGAACGTCGTCCGTCCCTATGTTTAGGCGTTCGCCGCAGACAGGAAGTGGCCTAGAGCTACTACTTGGGTCACGATTGCCGAAGATACCTTTTCTTTATTTCCCCCTTTTTCGCTCTACCACGCAAAGTTATTGGCAACCTTTCGGAGGGAAAGGGTTGCATGGTTTCCCCCAAAATCTCTCTATCAAAGATCGTTTTTTTTGCTTTCCCCGTTATTATTGTCTCTTTTTTTTTTAATATTTGTCTGAACTAGATTATAGGAACGTGCTTAAAGCTAGTTAATATATAGGATAACTTTACAATGCCGGTAGACCGAAGCCCGGATTATAGGATTCAGCCAAAAGAGAGCGAAACCTTTTGCTGTGTATGCACGCAAGAAGACGAATACCCAGGCCAACTATTAGCTACCAGCTGTAACCATTATTTCCATCACACCTGCTTTAGTGCACGTTCAGGAAATAAGAAAGTCTGTCCAGTGTGCAGAACTGCGCTGAGCAAATCGACCCTTAATTTGGCAGAAGAACTAGAAGCAGCTCAAGCCTCAGGCAACCAACCAGGGGCAGTTGCAGTGACCAGATCCCGTTCGAAAACACTTAAATCACAGCAAAACCAATTATCCGCTGCCAATATGCAGAGTGGGGTCCGAAGTCTTAGCCAACCCGAAGGGCCTAGTGTGTCCGGTCCAATGGCCGCTCCAGATCGTCCTAGAGGCCAACCGCCAAATTCTGCGGCAGCAGTGGTGTCAGCTTCAGCAGCTCGAACGGGTCTGCCAGCCACGGATGGTAGCTTGCAACAGACCATTGCGGACGCAGTGACAGCCGCACTAGCACAGCACACTCAAATGCTAGCTAACGCGATTGAAGCGGGGTTTCAAAGATTGTCGCTCCAGAATGCAGCTCCAGTTCCAACGGAAAGGGTACACCCAGCCCATAGGCAGTCCTCTCCCGTTAGGTCAAATCAAACCTTTGAGCAACTCTTTAGGTTATCCGCCAGGGAAAACGCAGCATTGCCAAACTCAGCGTCCGAGCGACCGACTAATTTGCCAGCCCCACCCGGATCGGATTAGCCAGATAATCGCGAACTGGAAGTTGAGATTCTCAGGGCGCTCCTCTATGTCAATAGATGATTTTTTGTATCGCGTCGAAGCTCTGACCAGCCAGACATTAGATAGCAATTTTGAATTGTTATCTCGCTACGCGAGCAACCTGTTCGAAGGAAGCGCGTGTGAATGGTACTGGAGGTATCATAAAAGCGTACCAAGAGTGCGCTGGATTGATCTCTGTATTGCTCTGAGATCGCAGTTTTCGGACGGCAGAACAGATTTAGAAATCAGAACCGCGATCACCCAGAGGAAGCAGAAAGTCAACGAACCGTTTGACAGTTTTTATGAGGCCATAGTGGCGCTTGCAGACAAGCTCGTGCAGCCGATGACCGAGCAGTCCTTGTTAGAGGTGTTGCGAGCAAATCTGCTCAATGAGATACAACATGAGATTTTATATGTGCCCATACCGAACATTGTGCAGTTGCGACAAGTGGTCCGCAAGCGTGAAAGGTTCATCGAAAATACTGCTAAGCCAATCCCGGCTACTCGACGATTTGTTCCTCGCAATCAGGTGAACGAAATGTCCATCCAGACAGAAGGTCGGGCAGAAGCCGATTCGGAAGAAGCTGACGCTTTTGATATCGACGCGATGACGCTTTCTTGCTGGAATTGCAATAAACAAGGCCACCAAGAGTGCGAAGCAGAGCGTAAAGTATTCTGTTATGGATGTGGTAAGCGGGACACATATAAACCATCGTGCCGAAAATGTAGCTCGTCAAAAAACGAGTTGGCTCGTGCACCGATATCGAGTGCACGCAAGTTAGTGTCGAAGACAACGAATACGGAGTAACCGGGGCTACGTCAAGCTCACTCCCCCTACCTCCTGACATGATAACGACCACTATGATACCAGTACAGGACGACGATCAGGAAACGACCCCTGCGCCTAGCAAAACTCGAGACCGTAAGCGTAGGAAGCTGTTCCGCACGCAGAGTAAAAATGCGCGCAGAGCATTATTAGCCTCTGTTATTAGTAATATCACTGACCTACGACCCTACGCCAATGTCACTCTGTTTGGCAAGACGATAAGTGGATTAATGGACACAGGCGCCTCAATCAGCTGCCTTGGGGGTAAATTTGCAGAAGAGTTATCTCGAACAAACCCTGAGGTCAAGCCGATGAAGTCAGCCGTGCGAACCGCAGATGGGAAAAAGCAAGTTATTCTAGGTAGGATCTCCACACTCATTTGCTTTCGTGGAAATTCCAAACGAATATGCCTTTATCTTGTACCATCGTTATCGCAGGAGTTATATCTAGGAATAGACTTTTGGAGAATCTTTAATCTACTGCCGTTCTTCTTAATGAGCAAAGCGAATAACAACAGTTTGGCGGCTATAAACTTTGACAACCCGATGCAAATACCTTTGTCGGAATTACAGCAGAAGGAACTAGTAGCGATAGTACAGATGTTCCCTTCGTTTGCCGAAAAAGGATTAGGAAAGACAAACTGGCTTACACATGACATAGAAATTTCCGAGACTCGGCCCATAAAACAACGCCACTACGCAGTGTCGCCTGCAGTCGAAAAATGTATATACGAAGAGTTGGACCGAATGTTAGGCCTTGGGGTGATTGAAGAATCAGATAGCCCGTGGTCTTCCCCGGTAGTAATTGTGCGTAAGCCAGGTAAGGTTCGCCTTTGCCTTGATAGCCGGAAAGTTAACGGAGTAACAGTCAAAAATGCTTACCCTATGCCCCTCATTGATGGCATTTTAAGTAGACTTCCAAAAGCGCAGTTCATTTCAAGCATCGATCTTAAAGATGCTTACTGGCAGATTCCGCTTACTCCAAGGGCTCGGGAGAAGACGGCTTTTGCTGTGCCTGGGAGGCCGCTATATCAATTCACGGTGATGCCGTTTGGTTTATGCAATGCCCCACAGACCATGTCCAAACCGATGGATAAAGTTATCCCACCATCTTTGCGAAATGAGATTTTCATTTATCTCGACGACTTATTGGTGATTTCGGAGTCCTTCGAGAAGCACATGTCCGTGTTGAAAGCGCTGGCCGACCGACTGTCTCAAGATGGACTGACGATAAACGTAGAGAAGAGCAAATTTTGCCTGAAGGCAGTGAAATACCTGGGCCACGTGATAGGGTATGGGATGATACAAACGGATCCCGAAAAAGTTGCTGCTATTCGGGAGTTTCCAGTGCCACGATCGGTGAAGCAAGTGCGACGATTTTTGGGAACCACTGGATGGTACCATAAATTTATTAAAAACTATGCCGGAATTGCTGCCCAAATATCAGATACACTAAAGCAACGTCGATCGTTTGTATGGACCAACGAAGCGCAAAGGGCGTTTGAAAGTTTAAAAGACCAAATGTGCGAGGCACCAGTCCTACATAGCCCCGACTTTACCGTTCCATTTGCCATTCATTGCGATGCCAGCCACACTGGAGTTGGCGGCGTGTTAATGCAAACGGATAGCGATGGTAATGACAAGCTGAATCAGTGTCAGCGAAACTATTCAGTCACGGAGAAAGAGTGTTTGGCAGCCATAATGTGTGTGAAGAAGTTTCGAGCTTATGTGAAAGGACACGAGTTCTCCATCCTTACCGACCAGTGGCTAATGTCACAATCGGACCTAAGTTCTAGATTGGCAAGATGGGCTCTCAAATTGCAGGGGTTCAACTTCAAAATTTTCCACCGCAAAGGTAGCCAAAATGTTGTCCCAGATGCTCTGTCGCGGGTGCACACCGAAGATCTATCGGCACTCAGCTGCGATGGATTGGTAGACCTGCAGTCTGATTGCTTCAAGTCGGCAGAATATTTCGAACTGATTCGAAAAATTAAAGGCAACCAGACACAGATGCCAGACATTAAGGTGATCGAAAATCTCATATATCGGCGAGCAGAACACGCGGCTGCTGATCAGATCGCTGACGACCTGTGTTGGAAGCTGTGGGTTCCAACGGAGCTGGTGTCCGATGTACTAAAACAGAGTCACGAACAGTCGCTAGCAGCTCATAGCGGCATTAATAAAACGTTGGAGAGAGTTCGACGTTATTATTATTGGCAAAGTTTAGTAACCGATGTGAGAGCGTTCATAAACAGCTGTTCGGTCTGCAAGTGCACCAAGTACCCGAATCGTTCGTTACGACCCCCATTAGCTCCAGTGAAGGAAACTTAACGAGTGTTTCAGAAGTTGTTTGTGGATTTCCTGGGTCCGTATCCACGAAGCAAATCCGGAAATATCGGTATCTTCGTTGTTTTGGACCATCTTTCAAAATATCCGTTTTTAAAACCCGTAAAGAAATTTACAGCGGAGGCGATAACTCGATTCATGGAAGAGGACCTATTCCATTGCTTCGTGGTACCCGAAGTGGTTGTGTCCGACAATGGAGTACAATTTAAGTCCCATCACTTCAATTCGCTGTTGAAAAAGTACAATGTGCAGCATTTTTATACGGCTGTGTACGCACCTCAAGCCAACGCATCGGAACGCGTTAACAGATCCGTTATTGCCGCCATTAAAGCTTACATCAAGCCAGATCAAACTAATTGGGATGAGCAGCTTAGTTCTATTAGTTGTTCCTTACGATCTAGTCTGCATTTAGCCCTAAACGACAGCCCCTATCGGGTTGCATTTGGACAGCACATGATCACCAATGGAGACACCTATCAGCTCTTACGAAATTTGCAGGCTTTAGAAGATCGTACCGTGAGTTTTGGTCGGGAAGATTCGTTTGATGTGGTTCGAAAAACAGCCCACCGAACAATACAAAAACAACACCAACGAAACGAACAGCAGTACAACCTTCGAAGTCGTGAAGTGGCGTTCAAAGTTGGCCAGGAGGTCTACAGACGCAACTTTCAGCAGAGCAATTTCGTTAAAGGTTTCAGCGCAAAACTAGCTCCTACTTTTGTAAAAGCTAGAATAAAACGTAGGCTTGGTCACAGTTATTACTAGTTGGAAGATCCCCAAGGTAGACTTATCGGAAAATACCACACTAAAGACATAAAGCAGTGACTATCCCAATACAGGTTAACGGTTTTCCTCCAAGCGTCTATCACCCTTTGATGTGATTAACACCAAAGTGTGATCTTGGCCGGGGGGATTTGTAGTGGTCGCTTGTCGGGCGGATAGGAAAGCATATTTGTGTTCTTCGCCTGAAAGTATGCCCGATGGTATTTGTACAATTTATATATTTATGTATATAATATATATATAAATATATTTATATATATTATATTATTTATACAAGTATATATCACACCTCACCGAGATAATTATTAATTATTAAGTTTAGTCCCCATAGTTAGTGTATAGTTAGGTTGGCTTAATTTCTTGTTGTGGTGTTACATGTTAAATGTTCCTGGTCGTGTGGGGGCTAGCGCCATCTAGGGTTAACATTAAGAATATGCTTAAAAACGAACAAAAATCTCCCCACCATGTCCATAACCATTCAAGGTGAATGGCGAAGGATCGTGCAAAGGCAGATCCGGAGAACAAAATTTTTGTTGGTCAGTAGATCCGCCCAAGTCTTTCTTTCTCCTCGTGGCCGTACAAGCATTCAGTTGCGCGGTGAGAAAAAAAATAATAAAAATAAAATTAAACCGCCGTAAATAACCGTGGTGTGAAACCAAAGTGCACTCGATCGGGAAAAAAGAACCCAAGAAAGCAGATTGGGCTCTAATCGAAAACGTGAGTACCGGCCTTCGACAGTGCTAGGAGCCTCGAAGTTAGATTTTCCGACTTTTTCTGTAGCTTCCGCTTGGAGGTGAGCAAAACACCTGGAGAAAGAAGGAATTAGCACCTCAACCCCATCCCCCTATTTTCGCAGTGCCAGTTCCAACCGGGTAAATATGTGCATGGAGTAATTGTTAGAAAAAGTAGCCTGATCAGTATTTTCAAATTCCACATTAGAATCGGCACTTAGTTTGGGAATTATCCAAAAGCTGCAGCCCGAGCTTTAAGCCCCCGCACTACGAACCAGCTGATCCACCAAGTCGCGGGCAGTGAACTTTGGCTGCGCGAGACGAGGACAGCCGTCTGAACGGGCTTAGTGCGGCGAATTGGCGTAACCGTTTCGCATTCAAAACCGGGCCAAGAAACGGAAACCGGTGCTTGCAGTCAGCGTAGGACCGAAGCCGCTTAAATGTTCCTACCGGGCGGGAAAAAATAGTGCACCACGTGTGTACATAACCTCCCGGCGACCCCTAGTGGTATCGCCTCTCTTGTTCTTCTCGTGATTCGGCCTAGCTGTTCCAAACGTTTATTTAAAGTGCAGTGGAGGCCAGCGCTTGTCTTATGTGCACGTTAGTGTCATTATGTAGGCTGAATGAAAACTGTAAGAGATGTGCTCACATACATATGTATACACCGCCCACTGAAAGCCACTGAGGCCAGTAAGATCCCACCGTGACTCGCATTCCCTTGAACCGTTGATATGTCTGTTTTTGTGTAGTTGGATATACTTAGTGTTAATTGTAGACAGAAAAAAAAAACCAGAAAAAAAAACCCATGGAAAGTTTGAAAATGCATTTGATAAAAGCTTAAAAGTTTGAGCTTAAAAGCGTCCGCTCGGCCGGGTCCCCTCCGCGAGCTTATGCCATGCAGCACGCGCTGTACGATTTTGTTTTTGGTTTGCAGGTAAAAGTTTAATGCACCCACACACAGCCACACGCCCAGCTACGAAAGATCTTTCGCCGCGGGAACACAAACAAAAACTGAGTGAGCTTTATAATATACCAACAACATTACATTTTATTGCCTCCCAAAATTCCGCGAGCGTGGCAAAAGCTTCGTTCTTTTTTGCTAGAGCTGTTTGTCGGTCGTTGACCTCACACTTTTAAAGTAGTCACAGCTGATTGGCCTTCTGCCTTTACAATACGCTTGGTAAAACGAATAGTATGTCCAACTACTTCCTGAAGCCGATGTGCTGGGACATGTGTACCTATATTGCGCTATATTATTATCTTTCTATCTAAGGAAAAATCATTAGTTTATATCGCACTATAAAATATCGTATATGCACTTATAACTATTTTCACTTATCGTATTTATTTATCTAAATATTCCCTAGTAATAATAGCTATATCTCTTGTGACGCTTTTCGTTCCTCCTTTTGTCCATTTAGCCTTGTCTTGGAGTTCTCGGTTAGTGTTTTTTTTCTTGTGACATGAATATAGTATCTGAATATAGTTTCTAATATAATGATTGTTAAGATGAATATGTGCTAGACGTTACCGCATTTGGGGAACCATGCCGCTCGTGAGCGGAATAGGATGACCAATACCGGACACTCCAGGGATCCTGATATTATTCTTGGCTCTTTCAGGATCATGGTAGGGTGGGCGTGGCACGACTCCGTGCCAGCAAAACAGAGATGTCCGCCGCGGTGGTAGATCCCTACTCCTTCTCTGCACTATCTTTGCCCCACTATACTTTCCGTACCCCTAACGATCCTTTCCTTGTCTGTCCCCCTCCCATTCCCAAAAAGAGTACGCGAATTTTAATAAAATAATACCAGCAGGAGCGAAGCAACCTAACTGGAGGGTTACCCCAAAGAACCCATCCCCATTTCCGACCAGAGATCAGCCGTGGAAGCGAGCGCGTACTCCTTCTCAGTTAGCCGACCACCAGCTTCATCGTGCGAAGATTCTCTTCGTTACTCGTTACAGCTTCGGTAGCTGTGGAACAATGTTAGTTATATAAAAATAGTAAAGAATTAAAGAATGACATTTTGGCCGACATTGCCAGAGTGAATCAAGGCTTAACATTGAGTGATTAGGAAAGGACTTAAGACATATGATAAAGAAATTAATTCTATAGGAAAGATATTCCTTAATATAACTGTATATGTTTATATGATTTTACATTTAAAGTCAAATTTAATTGAAGTGCAACCACAAGAATGCAAGCAAAAGAAAAGAACAAGACAAAGCAAAGAGAATGTCGATGATCAAATTAATGCACGTTTATATGTGTGTGCATACGCAAATTAAATAACTGCGGTAGCGGATTGTGTTTTTAAAAAGTTTTTATTTTACTTCTAACTTCACTGATATAGATTTAAGAAGAGGGTCACAAAGGATTCCGGACAAAGGGTTTGCGCGATCTTAATTTTTATCTCGACTTTGCGGTGTCGCTTCTGGATCAAGACTGACTTGAACTTTCTGATCTTTGCATTGTTGATCCCTTTCGGGAATAGTTTTTCTATAAACATTTCAATTGATTTCGCCATCCCGAGTATTGGATTTCGTCATCCAAAGAGAGAACTGTAAAATGCCTAAAGTGCAGGATCTGCAGAAAGCCGGGAGTGAGATTGTTTATGAGAAGCCGGGTGTGGGCAAACATTGGTTTTCCATTTAGGCGAGTGTCAAAGATTGGGATTGCGGCGGGAGCCCTTGCGATTGTACATCTTAGAAATCAATTAGGCGGAGGCCCAAGATTGAAATTGTTTTCGTTTTGGAAAGCCAAAGATTGTTTACAACTCGTATAAGAGCTCAATAGAATTGGGTACGTTAACTCCCCCCATTCTTAAATGTTTGAAGTTCTGATAGAGCTCTAATTTCTTCTGACAGTATTTGAATGTTGCTTTTGCGGTATTCTTATTGATTTAATAAGTACAAATTTGGTTAATTTATAGCCGAAGTAAAATAACATTATCAATATCAAAATGATTAAGAATAATGTTGTTAATGGTAAGGCCGTATTACCTAATGTTATAAGGGGATTTAAAATATTAACATTATCAAAAGAAAATTGCTTATCATTCGATTGTATATAATCAACTAATTCTAAATCGCTATATCTATGATGCGATATATATCTTAGATATTTACCCTTATCATTTATGTGGGTTATATTATTTATTACAATTGTGTTGTTGAATATAAGGAGATACGATCCTAACAAAGTAGTATTGTCTACGATATTTTTGCCTGAAACTAATATGGCACCATCCTGAATGATGTCTATTTCTTTGTTTTTTTTCCATTTTTTAAGGCAGTTGGCTTTAAAGCCATTAAGTACATTGGTGAAACAGGTCTTCTTTAAATTTATTTTTGCGTAATTGTTAAAAGTTTCACTTTTAAAATTATTCATTAAATAGTATTTCTCCTTACATTCACAAACTTTTTCACTTATAACTAACATTCCATCATTTTGTGAGATGGCTCTTGCATGGTAAAACTTGCAAATATCTTTAATTTGAGGATATTTTATGTAAATGATTATTAAATCAGCATTTCGAATTATTTTAACCGTTGCAATGTCCAGCAGATCAGACAGTTCAACAGGATGTTTTTCATGCTTATAAATGTCCTCTATTTCGTTTTTATTTAAAATTTTTGTATTGAAAATGTTTACTTTTAAGAGGGTTATGGTATCAACTAAATTTAGTAGGTCAAAAGTTATTAATTTTAAACGATGCTTTCTCAGTATCGTTTCTTCATTGAAGATGACATTTTTTAATGAATTTGATAGCAATTCAATTTCTTTGAAAAATTTGGAATTTATTACAAATTGTTTATTATTATTTTCAGTTAATTCATTTACTTTATTTTGTATTTTCAAAAAGTCGTCATGATCAGGGCTGCCTGCTATCCATTTCCAAATGGTACCTAATTCATTTATTCCCCTTTCATTCCGTTTTGGAACTAATTCTGAAATCATTAATTTTAATAGACTTAAGTCCATTGATATTTCCCACTCATCGTCTGAATTAATTGATTTGTTGACATATTTGGATTCTTTATCAACTATCTCTCTATAAAAACTCAAATTAGTAATATGGAAAAGTTCAGCGTATGTTTCATAAGTGTAAACGTCTCTGTCGTCTTTGAGCAATAGATAGTCACTATGCGTATAGTCAATTACTTCCGAAGTCGTCAATATAACAAAAGTCAGTATTAGTATATTCGCATACATTTTCTGGAAAAAAATATTTAATATTTGATGTTATCTTTATGTATAATTCTGTTTCTATTGTTCATTATAATTTTATTCGGTCGATTTTCCTTAACTACCTGCTTTTTGTATCGGGATTGAAGTTTATTTCTTTCCCCGAATTTCTTTTCATAAACTACTTCTCCTATTTTATAATCTTTTTCTCTTCTATCTTTGTTATGTAGCTTAAGCATTTTGGTCTGAGCTTCCTTAAGTAATATTGGATTGTGCTTGTGTTCTATTTTGTTATACAATATGTCATATGGCATTTGATTGGTCGTTGAATGTATCGTCAGGTTATATTTCAGTGCCGCCCTTATTATTATTTCTGAATAATCTGTTAGATTTAGTTCATCCTTGATGCACCGCGCTATTTCTGTTAGTGTGGAATGTACCCTTTCTTTCTGACCATTTGAGGTGCTATGTCTGGGATCAGCATAATAAATTGTTAAGTTACTTCTTTGTATGAATGATCTAAATTGTGCTGAAGTAAAGCTTGGTTCGTTGTCAGTCATTAAAGATGTTGCTAACGGAAAGTGTTGCAAAATTTCCATTACCTTATTTTCAATGTTTAATTTACTTTGAATTTCCTTGACCACCAAGTATTTGGAATAAGAATCTATACAAGTTATGAATGTTAGGTTTTGGGCATAGTATATGTCTAAGTGTAATTGATCTCCTTCTTTTGCTGGAATGGGAGCTTCCCCAATTGGAATTTTTACAGGGGGTCTGTGATATTTGTTTTTGTTACAGATCTCACAATTTTTTATATATTCTTTTAATTTTTTGTGCAGGTTTGGCCAATAATACAGCTTAGTTATTTGTTTGTAATTTTCGTCTAGTCCTCTATGGGCTCTGCAATGTGTTTCTTCTATAATTATAGCTTTATCTTCTGAATTTACTACATCTTGGAGGAACTTTCTCGTGAAGAGAAATTTATTTATGAAGTTTTCCTTTAGCTTATTTTGGATAAGGTATAAATCTTCTAAAGTGCAGTGTATTCCTGTGGTTAAGTGAGGCTGAATAAATTCTTTTAAAATGATTAGCAGATTGTCTACCGTATCAAATTCAATAATATGTCGGGTATTTTCATAAACTCTTACTAACTCATGAACTGTGAATCTCCCTTGCGCTAATAGTAGCTGCTGTTTAAATTGGTTTAGAGGCTTGCTAGTCTCTTGAATGACGTTTTCAAAACTACTCTCTGCTGAATGCTGAGTATTTATGTCTGATTCTGATTCTGTCTGGTCGACATCACTATCTGTCATATGATTTATTTTAATCCGAGATAAAGCGTCCGCTACTACGTTAGTTGAGCCTGGCTTATAAATGATTTTTGGTGTGAAACTTTCTATGAAGTAATACCAACGTTTCATTTCAACATTTGGATTTTTTTGCGACATTGCAAAGGACAAAGGTTGGTGATCTGTATGTATTTCAATTCCACTCACTCCGTATAAATAATTTCGCAAATTTTTTAATGCCCATACAATAGCTAATAATTCCTTTTTATTAGTAGCATATAATTGCTCGGTTTTACTTAAAGTTTTAGAAATAAATGTTATGGGATTCCCATCTTGCGACAAAACTGCACCTATTGCTATGTCCGATGCATCTGTGGTTAATGTGAATTTTTTATTGTAATCTGGTTGTACTAATTCAATATGTGCTATTAAACTGTCCTTTAAATTATTAAATGCTTGCTGGTTCATCCAGCTGTATTAATGTTTTCTTGGATGCCCTTCGTGAAACTTTCCCATTTACTCCACTCAGATATTTTGTTAATGGTTTGGCAATTGTAGCATAATTTCGGACAAATTTTCGGTAATACCCTGTTAGTCCTAAGAAGCTACGTAACTCTCTGATATTTTTAGGAATTGGATAGTTTTGTATTGTGGAGATTTTGTCTGGATCTGTTTTAATGATATTTTGGGAAACAATGTATCCCAGAAATTTGGTTTCCAATTGAAAGAATTTAGACTTTTCTAGGGAAATTTTCATGTAAGCGTTTTGCAATATCTGTATTATATGAATTAGATCTTTATAAAGTTGTTCTATAGTTTTTGAGAATATTATTATATCGTCCATATAGACGTGACAAGTTTTCCCAACTTGTTCTCTAAGTATATCGTCCATTGCCCTTTGGAAAATTCTGGGAGCGTTCGTCAATCCCATATGCATTCTTAGAAATTCATATTTGCCGTTATTTATGGAAAAAGATTTTTTTTCAATATCTGATTCCCTCATTAAAATCTGATAGAAACCCGACTCTAAATCAATGGCCGAGAAATACTTTGCCTTACCTAAATTGGCAAGGATTACTGAAGGATCTTGCATAGGGTATCTATCCGGTATGGTGTTTTCATTAGGTTTCTTAAAGTCTATTACTAATCTATGTTTAGGAGTTCCGTCCTCATTTACTCCCTTCTTTGGTACTACTATTACCGGTGAATTATATGGGCTTTTACTAGGTCTGATTATACCTTCATCTAACATTTTACTTATTTCGTTATTAACGAAATCGTTAACCGAATAAGCGTATGGATACTGCTTGCCATATACCGGTCTATCATGTTCAGTGTTAATATGTCCTTTTATATCCGTTCTGAACGGTAACTGTAAATTTATATTGGCATGGTCTTCTTCGATGATAGATACCATTTTCTCTCTGAGATTTTCTAAATTGTCCTCTTTGTAGGTTATTGTGTTATACAATTTCATTTTTTTCAATTCAGAATTTGCATAATTTTGAATGTCAGATATTTCTACGACGGCGCGTTCAGGATTTTTGCATCCCAAACTTTTAAATTGTTCATTGTCGGATAATTCAACGACGGCGTGTTCAGGATTCTTTAATCCCAAACTATTCGAACTTTTAGTGTCGGATAATTCTACGACGGCGTGCTCAGGATATTTTAATCCCAAACTATTAAAGCTTTGGATGTCGGATTATTCAACGACGGCGGGTTCAGGATATTTGAATCCCAAACTATTGACGGATAATTCTTCGTCGGCGTGCTCAGGATTTTTTGATCCCAAGCTATATAAACTTCCTTCTACTTTTACTGAATCACTTTTCATTTCTTTTTCTTCTTCAAAATGTTTTTTTATTATATATTCCTTCAACGGAAGGATGGTTTTTCCTTCTATAAAGGTTAATTTGTTTAAAGAAAGGACCTCGTCATATATTTGTTTCTCCTCATTGTCTTTATAACTTAAAGTCCCCTTTCCTGTATCAATAACAGCTCCGATTTTCTTTAATAGGTTAAATCCTATTAGCAAATCTGCCTCCATTCCATCTATTTCATAAAACACTTGTTTTGTGTTGAAAATAGTTATATTATGGAAATATTTAATTATTGAAAACCCATTCACTGTAGCAACTTTCTTATAAAATGATAATTCTTTTTTATTTTCGTAAATTCCCTTTTTTATATAACAGGAAGTTGCTCCCGTATCTATCAAAACTTTTAATTCTCTGTTTATTCTTATACCCGATACTCAAAATGAGTATTGGGGTATATTAGATTTGTGGTAAAAGTGGATGTGTGTAACGTCCAGAAGGAATCGTTTCCGACCCCATAAAGTATATATATTCTTGATCAGCATCAAGAGCCGAGTCGATTGAGCCCTGTCTGTCTGTCCGTCTGTCCGTCCGTCCGTCCGTCCGTCTGTCCGTCTGTCCGTCCCCTTCAGCGCCTAGTGCTCAAAGACTATAAGAGCTAGAGCAACGATGTTTTGGATCCGAACTTCTGTGATATGGCACTGCTACAAAAATATTTCAAAACTTCGCCCCGCCCACTTCCGCCCCCACAAAGGACGAAAATCTGTGGCATCCACATTTTTAAAGATACGATAAAACCAAAAACGCAGAATCGTAGAGGATGACTATATGTTTTCGAATGTAAGATCTCAACCTGATCGTATAATTATTATAGCCAGAATCAAGAAAACAATTTCATTCTTTCTCGCTCTGTGTCTCTCTAACACACAGGTTTCATGGTCGGTTTTGCCAATTGCAAAATATGAGGTCAAGTATCTCAGAACCTATAAGAGCCAGAGCAACCAAATTTGGTATCCACACTCCTGTGATATCGGACCTTGACCGTTTCGTGTCCAAATTTCGCCACACCCCCTTCCGCCCACGCAAAGGACGAAAATCTGGGGCATCCTAAAATCTCAGAGACTATTAAGGCTAGAGTAACCAAATTTGGTGTCCGCACCTCTGTTAGATCTTACTATAAAACGTGTATCTCAAAATTTCGCCCCACCCCCTTCCGCCCACACAAAGGACGAAAATCTGTTGCATCCACAATATTGCACATTCGAGAAAACTAAAAACGCAGAATCATAGATAATGACCATATCTATCAGATTGCTGAATCTGGATCAGATCGAATCATTTTTGTAGCCAAAAGGAACAAATCAATTTGCAGTGGCTACGCAGCCCCCGACGTCACGCTTAGACTGATTTTCTGTCTCTCTCGCACGCACTCTTTGTCGTGTCGATCAATATTAGCGGCGTCTGCCGGAGAGAGCCATACTGACTTAGTATCGGGTATAACTGTAGAGTTGCGCTGTGCGCAGCAACTCACAACGTTCCACCTCGGTTTTATACCCGATACTCAAAATGAGTATTGGGGTATATTAGATTTGTTGTAAAAGTGGATGTGTGTAACGTCCAGAAGGAATCGTTTCCGACCCCGTAAAGTATATATATTCTTGATCAGCATCAATAGCCGAATTGATTGGGCCCTGTCTGTCTGTCTGTCTGTCCGTCTGTCCGTCTGTCCGTCCCCTTCAGCGCCTAGTGCTCAAAGACTATAAGAGCTAGAGCAACGATGTTTTGGATCCAGACTTCTGTGATATGGCACTACTACAAAAATATTTCAAAACTTCGCCCCGCCCACTTCCGCCCCCACAAAGGACGAAAATCTGTGGCATTCAAACTTTTAAGGATATGAGAAAACCAAAAACGTAGAATTGTAGAGAATGACCATATCTTTAAGACTGCGGAATCTGAATTGGATCGTATAATTATTATAGCCAGAATCAAGAAAACAATTTCATTCTTTCTCGCTCTGTGTCTCTCTAACACACAGGTTTCATGGTCGGTTTTGCCAATTGCAAAATATGAGTTCAAGGATCTCAGAACCTATAAGAGCCAGAGCAACCAAATTTGGTATCCACACTCCTGTGATATCGGACCTTGACCGTTTTGTGTCCAAATTTCGCCACACCCCCGCCCGCCCACGCAAAGGACGAAAATCTGGGGCATCCTAAAATCTCAGAGACTATTAAGGCTAGAGTAACCAAATTTGGTGTCCGCACCTCTGTTAGATCTTACTATAAAACGTGTATCTCAAAATTTCGCCCCACCCCCTTCCGCCCACACAAAGGACGAAAATCTGTTGCATCCACAATATTGCACATTCGAGAAAACTAAAAACGCAGAATCATAGATAATGACCATATCTATCAGATTGCTGAATCTGGATCAGATCGAATCATTTTTGTAGCCAAAAGGAACAAATCAATTTGCAGTGGCTACGCAGCCCCCGACGTCACGCTCAGACTGATTTTCTGTCTCTCTCGCACGCACTCTTTGTCGTGTCGATCAATATTAGCGGCGTCTGCCGGAGAGAGCAGTATGGCTGTGCGCAGCAACTCACAACGTTCCACCTCGGTTTTATACCCGATACTCAAAATGAGTATTGGGGTATATTAGATTTGTTGTAAAAGTGGATGTGTGTAACGTCCAGAAGGAATCGTTTCCGACCCCGTAAAGTATATATATTCTTGATCAGCATCAATAGCCGAATTGATTGGGCCCTGTCTGTCTGTCTGTCTGTCCGTCTGTCCGTCTGTCCGTCCCCTTCAGCGCCTAGTGCTCAAAGACTATAAGAGCTAGAGCAACGATGTTTTGGATCCAGACTTCTGTGATATGGCACTACTACAAAAATATTTCAAAACTTCGCCCCGCCCACTTCCGCCCCCACAAAGAACGAAAATCTGTGGCATTCAAACTTTTAAGGATATGAGAAAACCAAAAACGTAGAATTGTAGAGAATGACCATATCTTTAAGACTGCGGAATCTGAATTGGATCGTATAATTATTATAGCCAGAATCAAGAAAACAATTTCATTCTTTCTCGCTCTGTGTCTCTCTAACACACAGGTTTCATGGTCGGTTTTGCCAATTGCAAAATATGAGTTCAAGGATCTCAGAACCTATAAGAGCCAGAGCAACCAAATTTGGTATCCACACTCCTGTGATATCGGACCTTGACCGTTTCGTGTCCAAATTTCGCCACACCCCCTTCCGCCCACGCAAAGGACGAAAATCTGGGGCATCCTAAAATCTCAGAGACTATTAAGGCTAGAGTAACCAAATTTGGTGTCCGCACCTCTGTTAGATCTTACTATAAAACGTGTATCTCAAAATTTCGCCCCACCCCCTTCCGCCCACACAAAGGACGAAAATCTGTTGCATCCACAATATTGCTTATTCGAGAAAACTAAAAACGCAGAATCATAGATAATGACCATATCTATCAGATTGCTGAATCTGGATCAGATCGGATCATTTTTGTAGCCAAAAGGAACAAATCAATTTGCAGTGGCTACGCAGCCCCCGACGTCACGCTCAGACTGATTTTCTGTCTCTCTCGCACGCACTCTTTGTCGTGTCGATCAATATTAGCGGCGTCTGCCGGAGAGAGCCATACTGACTTAGTATCGGGTATAACTGTAGAGTTGCGCTGTGCGCAGCAACTCACAACGTTCCACCTCGGTTTTATACCCGATACTCAAAATGAGTATTGGGGTATATTAGATTTGTTGTAAAAGTGGATGTGTGTAACGTCCAGAAGGAATCGTTTCCGACCCCGTAAAGTATATATATTCTTGATCAGCATCAATAGCCGAATTGATTGGGCCCTGTCTGTCTGTCTGTCTGTCCGTCTGTCCGTCTGTCCGTCCCCTTCAGCGCCTAGTGCTCAAAGACTATAAGAGCTAGAGCAACGATGTTTTGGATCCAGACTTCTGTGATATGGCACTACTACAAAAATATTTCAAAACTTCGCCCCGCCCACTTCCGCCCCCACAAAGGTCGAAAATCTGTGGCATTCAAACTTTTAAGGATATGAGAAAACCAAAAACGTAGAATTGTAGAGAATGACCATATCTTTAAGACTGCGGAATCTGAATTGGATCGTATAATTATTATAGCCAGAATCAAGAAAACAATTTCATTCTTTCTCGCTCTGTGTCTCTCTAACACACAGGTTTCATGGTCGGTTTTGCCAATTGCAAAATATGAGTGCAAGGATCTCAGAACCTATAAGAGCCAGAGCAACCAAATTTGGTATCCACACTCCTGTGATATCGGACCTTGACCGTTTCGTGTCCAAATTTCGCCACACCCCCTTCCGCCCACGCAAAGGACGAAAATCTGGGGCATCCTAAAATCTCAGAGACTATTAAGGCTAGAGTAACCAAATTTGGTGTCCGCACCTCTGTTAGATCTTACTATAAAACGTGTATCTCAAAATTTCGCCCCACCCCCTTCCGCCCACACAAAGGACGAAAATCTGTTGCATCCACAATATTGCTTATTCGAGAAAACTAAAAACGCAGAATCATAGATAATGACCATATCTATCAGATTGCTGAATCTGGATCAGATCGGATCATTTTTGTAGCCAAAAGGAACAAATCAATTTGCAGTGGCTACGCAGCCCCCGACGTCACGCTCAGACTGATTTTCTGTCTCTCTCGCACGCACTCTTTGTCGTGTCGTTCAATATTAGCGGCGTCTGCCGGAGAGAGCCATACTGACTTAGTATCGGGTATAACTATAGAGTTGCGCTGTCCGCAGCAACTCACAACGTTCCACCTCGTTTTTATACCCGATACTCAAAATGAGTATTGGGGTATATTAGATTTGTTGTAAAAGTGGATGTGTGTAACGTCCAGAAGGAATCGTTTCCGACCCCATAAAGTATATATATTCTTGATCAGCATCAATAGCCGATTCGATTGGGCCCTGTCTGTCTGTCTGTCTGTCCGTCTGTCCGTCTGTCCGTCCCCTTCAGCGCCTAGTGCTCAAAGACTATAAGAGCTAGAGCAACGATGTTTTGGATCCAGACTTCTGTGATATGGCACTGCTACAAAAATATTTCAAAAATTCGCCCCGCCCACTTCCGCCCCCACAAAGAACGAAAATCTGTGGCATTCAAATTTTTAAAGATATGAGAAAACCAAAAACGTAGAATTGTAGAGAATGACCATATCTTTAAAACTGCGGAATCTGAATTGGATCGTATTATTATTATAGCCAGCATCAAGAAAACAATTTCATTTTTTCTCGCCCTGTCTCTCTCTAACACACACGTAGCATAGGCGGCTTTGCTTAGAGTAAAACATTAGCGCCTAGATCTCAGAGACTATAAAAGCTAGAGCAACCAAATTTGGTATCCACACTCCTAATATATCGGACCGAGACGAGTTTGTTTCAAAATTTCGCCACACCCCTTTCCGCCCCCGCAAAGGACGAAAATCTGGGGATATTCAAAAATCTCAGAGACTATTAAGGCTAGAGTAACCAAATTTGGTATCCGCACTTCTGTTAGATCTTACTATAAAACGTGTATCTCAAAATTTCGCCCCCCCCCCCCCTTCCGCCCACACAAAAAACGAAAATCTGTTGCATCCACAATATTGCACATTCGAGAAAACTAAAAACGCAGAATCATAGATAATGACCATATCTATCAGATTGCTGAATCTGGATCAGATCAGATCATTTTTATAGCCAATAGGAACAAATCAATTTGCAGTGGCTGCGCAGCGCCGGACGTCACGCTCAGACTGATTTTCTGTCTCTCTCGCACGCACTCTTTGTCGTGTCGTTTAATATTAGCGGCGTCTGCCGGAGGAGAGCCATACTGACTTAGTATCGGGTATAACCGTAGAGTTGCGGTGTCCGCAGCAGCTCACAACGTTCCCCCTCGTTTTGTTTGCTTTTCGGCTTTGCGGATGAGCTTTTTCTTTGTTACTATTTGTGTATTTTGTTGTTATGCCATTTAATCGCTAATTGAGCGTAACATTCGGCCGGTAGGAGAAAGGTCCAGCAACGAACATTATTAGTTCTCACATACAAATTACACAAATAGTTGGAAAAGCGTAAGACCACACACATTTCTTGCACAGTGTAGACAGGTAAAAACAACCGTACTTGAAGAAAAATGTTTAATAAAATACAGTCGCAAGCTGATAAGATAACAGATTGGGGAATCTAGCAAGGTGAACACTAAATCGCCCTACAATGAAGGTTTGCATTCAATTTAGTAAATAAGAACATTAAATAGAACCTTGAGGGTCTAACCCAAACCAAAAATGTTCTTTTTAGTGATGATCTTTGCCAATAACTGTGCATAGTTACTTCAAATGTTTATCTGCAACGAGATGTGCCAGATCAAGATCTCTTACAAGGCATAAACGAGAGTATCTGATTGCGCCACCAACATTGAAAATGAAGAAATAATACGAGTATCCATCTGTCTGTGTGGCCTCACTCAGACGCCCACGAACCGTCTGCGGCAGTCCATAAGCTTCAGTGTAGCGCACTCCAAAAAACAGCAAATTAAAAGCTCCCACCGGGTCTCGAGAGCGAGTATCGTAAATAGTTACTTTTCTCCAACGCACTCAGTCGAACAACGCGATCCGGTAATGAACGTAACGAACGTAAGAACGCATTAGATCATAGTCGGTGACACTATGACTGCCGCGGGTAGAACGAGACGGAGACATAGTGGAGAGTGTTAGCGCGCGAGTGGGACAGAAAGAGTCTGGAAAGGAAGTAGACTCCCAGAGCTCCCAAACAGAGGAAAGCACTCATTATGCAGAATATGTGGATAATTTTCACCATTATTGGGCTGGTGGTGCTGGGTCTAGTGATTCTGCTAATTATGGCAGCGCGTTATCAGCGGAACTATTGGCGCTATCTGAACATTCCGCACGAGAGGCCGAAAAAGCTATGGCCCATCGTTAGGCAAATAGTGACACAGAGTCTCAGTACCGAGGCGATGAAGACGGCTCATTACTCGGCATTCTACTCTAAATTCAAGGGCAGCGGACCGTTCTGCGGCTTCTACGCTCTGCTGCAGCCGCGGGCTCTGATCCTAGATCGCGAACTGATCAGGCAAATAATGATCAAGGACTTCTGGAACTTCAATGATCGCGGGCTGTACTGTAATCAGAAAACGGACCCGCTTTCGGGGGACCTGTTCGCCATGCGCGGTCAGAGTTGGAAGGAGATGCGCCAGAAGCTGGACCCCAGTCTGGAGAGCGATCGCATGTCCTGGCTGTTTGGCAGTCTCTACGAGGAGGCGGAACAGCTTCTGCTTACCGTCACCTCTAAGCTGATGAAGCAGCCGCATTCCACGCTCCACATACAGAAACTGATGCGGCGATATGTGCTCTCGGCTCTGGCCAAGTGCGTCTTTGGCCTGGATGCCCAGCAGCGGCTGAAGTACTCCCTGGAGGACTTTGAGAAAATGACTGAGATGGCCGTGAGCAGTCACAAGCACGGCTATTTGATGAATCTGATGATGATCAGGTTTCCTAACTTCTGCCGCGTTCTGCGAATGCGCCGGACCCCCAAGCAGGCGGAGACCTACTTCCTCACTTTACTCTCGGACATCGTGGAGCAACGCGAGTCCTCCGGCGTGCGGCACCAGGATTACCTGCAGCTGCTGGTGGAGATCAAGGCACACCCATCTGCAGAATGAGCTGGCGGCCCATGCCGTCGTACTTCTGAAGGCGGGATACGAGCAAACGGCGAACACCTTGTCCTATATCCTCTACGAGCTAGCAATGCACACAGACGTGCAGGCCACGGTGCGGAAGGAGATCAAAAAGGCTATGGAGCGCCACGAAAACAACCTGAACTATGAGTGCGTCCAATCTTTGGCATATCTGGGTCAGGTCATCAACGAGACCCTCAGGGTGCATCGCATCACGCCCTATATACTCCGCCGCACCCTCACCGACTACCAGGTGCCCGACCATCCCAATTATATGCTGGTCAAGGAGCTATTCCTGATCATCCCCACACATGCCATACACCACGATCCCGATATCTATCCAGAGCCCGAGGAATTCAAGCCGGATCGATGGGGGGGCCCAAGAGACTCGCTGCAAGAGCAGGGCACCTGGTTCGGCTTTGGGGTGGGCGCCCGCAACTGCATAGGCACACAGTTTGCCCAGCTGCAACTGCGCCTGGCTCTGGCATTGCTCCTTATGGAGTACGAATTTACTCTAAACTCGAGGAAGCCGCTGGTCAGCCTGGAGGATGGCATTGCCCTACAGCTGACGCCTTTGGGGGTCATCGAGCCCGGCGCCCGAATTAGTCATCTACAGAATTTAAACCATGAACAAAGTATAGAAAGCAATTTAAAACTATTTACTAACGAAACTATCAAATATGTAGGTATAATATGGAGGACAGGAGGATGTACGGTGAGGTTTGTAGCTGCTGTGAGGAGGCCTAGGGTTTTTGGGGGTCCGCCGAAAATTAGGCACTATCTGACGAGAGGCAAGAGAAATTATCTTTAACAGTCGGTAAAGAGGGCCTGGGATCAGAGAGTGGGTCAGAGCCAAGTCAGACTTCCTCGTCGAAAGGAGAGCGGGTTCAAGGTCAAAGTTCGACGAGAAGAGAGGCTACAAATAGATGTCATTGGACGCCATTGCAGCATTCCAAGCCTGGTCGACAGCATTGGATGGTGTTCATTTTCTAAAGTGGCAGCGGGGTTTTTAAATATTAAAAAAAAAACGAGGGGGAACGTTGTGAGTTGCTGCGGACACCGCAACTCTACGGTTATACCCGATACTAAGTCAGTATGGCTCTCCTCCGGCAGACGCCGCTAATATTAAACGACACGACAAAGAGTGCGTGCGAGAGAGACAGAAAATCAGTCTGAGCGTGACGTCGGGCGCTGCGTAGCCACTGCAAATTGATTTGTTCCTATTGGCTATAAAAATGATCTGATCTGATCCAGATTCAGCAATCTGATAGATATGGTCATTATCTATGATTCTGCGTTTTTAGTTTTCTCGAATGTGCAATATTGTGGATGCAACAGATTTTCGTCCTTTGTGTGGGCGGAAAAGGATGGGGTGAAATTTTGAGATACACGTTTTATAGTAAGATCTAACAGGAGTGCGGATACCAAATTTGGTTACTCTAGTCTTAATAGTCTCTGAGATTTTTGAATATCCCCAGATTTTCGTCCTTTGCGGTGGCGGAAGGGGGTGTGGCGAAATTTTGAAACAAACTCGTCTCGGTCCGATATATTAGGAGTGTGGATACCAAATTTGGTTGCTCTAGCTTTTGTAGTCTCTGAGATCTAGGCGCTAATGTTTTACTCTAAGCAAAGACGCCTATGCTACGTGTGTGTTAGAGAGAGACAGGGCGAGAAAAAATGAAATTGTTTTCTTGATGCTGGCTATAATAATAATACGATCCAATTCATATTCCGCAGTCTTAAAGATATGGCCATTCTCTACAATTCTACGTTTTTGGTTTTCTCATATCTTTAAAATTGTGGATGCCACAGATTTTCGGCCTTTGTGGGGGCGGAAGTGGGCGGGGCGAAGTTTTGAAATATTTTTGTAGCAGTGACATATCACAGAAGTCTGGATCCAAAACATCGTTGCTCTAGCTTTTATAGTCTTTGAGCACTAGGCGCTGAAGGGGACGGACAGACGGACACGCGGACAGACAGACGGACGGACAGACGGACAAACAGACATGGCTCAATCGACTCGGCTATTGATGCTGATCAAGAATATATATACTTTATGGGGTCGGAAACGATTCCTTCTGGACGTTACACACATCCACTTTTACCACAAATCTAATATACCCCAATACTCATTTTGAGTATCGGGTATAAAAAAGAGAGAGAAACCTTTTAAATTAAATAACGACAAGGAAATATATCTCCCTATACACCCTTTCGACGGGGCACCCGTTTGGGTAAGTTGAAAAGAAAAACAGCCGAGTAAAGGTGTTCTGTGTGTGCAAATTTCCCTAGGTTGGAAATTGGAGGAGGCTCGTCTTCCACGACAACCAGCTGCAGGTCATAGAAATTCGACGGAGCTTTGGGACGTCGCCTTGGAGCAATTCGGCGAGCCAGAGAGGAGAGGCCAGCTAGTGCCCAGCAGACGGCAGCCGCGTCGGTTTGTTTCATCGCTCCGCGTATGCGTCCATACCCCGCGCGTAGGGGGGAGGCAGAGAGGAAAAAGTGTTCGGCAGTTAGTGGCTGATCGAAGTTGAAATTGTCACAGAGATCTAGCCTGGTCCAAAAGAAAAAAAAAAAAAAAATAGCAACAATAAGACAAACGAGGTGGAACGTTGTGAGTTGCTGCGGACACCGCAACTCTACAGTTAGTATGTTAGTCTCTAAGTCAGTATGGCTCTCCTCCGGCAGACGCCGCTAATATTGAACCACACGACAAAGAGTGCGTGCGAGAGAGACAGAAAATCAGTCTGAGCGTGACGTCGGGCGCTGCGTAGCCACTGAAAATTGATTTCTTGCTTTTGGCTACAAAAATGATCCGATCTGATCCAGATTCAGCAATCTGATAGGTATGGTCATTATCTATGATTCTGCGTTTTTAGTTTTCTCGAATGTGCAATATTGTGGATGCAACAGATTTTCGTCTTTTGTAGGGGCGGAAGGGGGTGGGGCGAAATTCTGAGATATACGTTTTATAGTGAGATCTAACAGAAGTGCGGATACCAAATTTGGTTACTCTAGCCTTAATAGTCTCTGAGATTTGTGGATGCCCCAGATTTTCGTCCTTTGCGTGGGCGGAAGGGGGTGTGGCGAAATTTGGACACGAAACGGTCAAGGTCCGATATCACAGGAGTGTGGATACCAAATTTGGTTGCTCTGGCTCTTATAGGTTCTGAGATCCTTGAACTCATATTTTGCAATTGGCAAAACCGACCATGAAACCTGTGTGTTAGAGAGAGACAGAGCGAGAAAGAATGAAATTGTTTTCTTGATTCTGGCTATAATCATTATACGATCTGGTTCAGATTTTGCACTGTAGAAGATATGGTCATCCTCACCGATTCTGCGTTGTTGGTTTTATCGTATCTTTAAAAATGTGGATGCCACAGATTTTCGTTCTTTGTGGGGGCGGAAGTGGGCGGGGCGAAGTTTTGAAATATTTTTGTAGCAGTGACATATCACAGAAGTCTGGATCCAAAACATCGTTGCTCTAGCTCTTATAGTCTTTGAGCACTAGGCGCTGAAGGGGACGGACTGACGGACGGACGGACGGACGGACGGACGGACGGACGGACAGACGGACAGACAGACAGGGCTCAATCGACTCGGCTATTGATGCTGATCAAGAATATATATACTTAATGGGGTCGGAAACGATTCCTTCTGGACGTTACACACATCCACTTTTACCACAAATCTAATATACCCCAATACTCATTTTGAGTATCGGGTATAAAAAAAAAATAACGTAACACAGTCATATGCTCTAAGCATTTTTACCCGGGTTATTTCATTGTCCCTCTTCATTTAGGCTTTTTGATCTCTCTATCCCTTTCCCTTTTTCTCCACCTAACTTTGCCGCTGAGGGCGAGCCCCCACATACCGGTGCTCGATAAGCGCCGGTGATCCGCAAAGAGGAATGCGAGACTGAGCGCCGAGGAATGCGGAAGGGGCGTGAGGGACGGGAAGAAGAGAGATAAAAATTCACAGTAAAATTAGCTCGACCTGCCTGAGCCACTCGGTCGTCGTCTCACTTTTTTTTGGTGTGTGCGAATTGTGTGTGTTCTCTTTTTTTTTAACTTTTCAGAAACCCAATTCGGAAGCGCTTCGTCGATGGAGGTTCCTGTAAGTGGTTTTGATTAAACAAATAAATTATCTTCCATTTTTTTGTGTGGCGAATGCTCTGAAAGTTCGTCACGGGAGCACACCCAATTGGTGTGATGAAAAGAGAGGGCATCGGAAAGTCGTAGATAATTGCTCTCCTCTTAATTCTTTTCCCTACGTCTCTCGCGTATTACACCTTCCCTTTTGATGGATCGATATGCCAGCGAATGCTCAGATTAAAATTTCTTACATTTCTTTTGTTTTCATTACTTCACTCTATTTTATTTAAAATTAAGTCGTAGCCAATACTCGGGGAAGGGAGAAACTAATGAATAAATTTAATTACAAGGGATGAAGAATTTTAGTCATAAGAAATGAATAAATGTTTATAATGTGTGAGTAGAGGCAATAGTGTTTGATCTCCTGCAGCAAGCCCCTGTAGGTCCCCCATAATATAAGGGGTCTTGTAGCAAATCATGTGTTATAGGGCACAACAAGACCAAGGTAGGGTGGGCGAACATCACTCCTCATGAACAGCTGAGGAATTCTTGTCGTTGTCCGTTCACCAGTGCAGTTATTGTCTTTCGTTTTAGGTGTTGTGCTTTCCGTCCGGTTTCAAATGGCTTAGTGACACGCATTAAATGTAAAATAATAATAGGGTAGGCCTCAGCTTAGGAGCAAAATACATAAGACCACCACACTCGTGGCCGACGAGCCAGTAGCCGGAAAATTGACAGCGTGCCGCTCCAAGCTGAGAGGACCATCTCGCCTACATTGTGGTTGCACGTTACATTGATTATTATTTTTGGCGCCCAACGTGGGGCCTCACTGTTAGGTAGGAATTATTAAAATTTGTACTTAGGGGTGTGGTTCACGAGCAATGGCCTAAAACAAACCTTCACTTTTTAAATTTTCCTTGGCGACTGTTCGATGTCTTCATTAAAGGCAAAGAAACCCAAATCATTTCCGCTGTCATTCAGTTCTCTTACGGATCTTTGGAATACCGATAGAAAATAAGCCCCAGGGCAGGTTTCCGGGCCACGATTCTAAGGGTTCTGAGTGAGTTTTACTTATTTCTGTACAAATAGCCTGATTGTCGTGATTAATAGGAACACTACTAGAATAGCTTTAAGAAGCTATCTGTTGTCCATGTCATTTCAGTCTGCGCTGTGAGTGCTACTCAACTTTATGCCTGAGGGACCAAAGGATAACTGAACCGTCATGGATTCACTGGTGATGCATTTAGCTTAAGTGCACTCCTGTCCACGGCTCATTTTATTAAGTGCCTCAGTTTACATTGTCTTATCTTTGTTTGGCAGTTTGGATCACTGCTTCTATAAGCGCTGTTGGACGCAGGTGCGCAGAACGTAGAATTACCACTGCCCACGGCTTAGGTGTTCTAACTTGCCAGAAAGTATTTTTCTCTTTAGCTGTACTTGGTGAATTAATTCGGACAATTAAGAGAGGCTCTGCAGGGAGCCAGGCTAGCTGGGAGATTAAACCATTAGGATTTTTTTTTTTAATACTTTTTTGTTTAAGCTGTTGAGTTGAGAATTTTTTTAATTAATATTCAAATTTTATTTCACTTTTAAATTTTCTTCATTACATATATATAAGAAAACATACATACATATTGTAGCAAGGTAATAATTAGTGAGGCATTCAACTAGTATTTAAAATAGCATACAGCGCGCATTGGTATTTACCGCACCATCGATACACTCGGTGGGAAATACCAATAGTGAGATATCGGATAAGAAACATCGAGAAGGGAGTGAGTGCACTTTTTGTAAATGGCGATTGTGAGAGACGGACGCGCAGCTAATAAAAAAGAGTTACATTAAATCACCGGGTTTGTGTTTTTATACCTATACAGTTCACTCACGCACCGATATTGGTCACTACAATTCCCGGGTTAGACGGCCTACAATTTCAGAAGTGGGATACGATCAATCGCCGCCAGTGAAAAATAGCGAAAATTTTTATTATCTCGTCCGTCGAAGACGCCATCGCTGAAAAAAAACATGTCGGACTTGGTCGGCACGGAGGAGTTCTCGGCCGCCCAGCTGCGCGAATGGCTGGAGTCCCTCAATCTACCAAAAGGTGGAAGCAAAGCTGCCATGGCAGCGAGACTTAACGAAATACCAGTAGAGCTGCGGGGACAGGGACCACCGGCAGCCGAAACATGCGAGAACGAGAGGGAAGATGAGGCGGCCGCAGATCAAGACTCGACGAAGAGCGAACGCAAAGAGAAGAACGAAAAAGCACCGCAAGCGCCTGGGCACAACAACAACCATGGCGAATATCGAGCAGAGGTTGAAATGTTAAAACTGCAAATCGAGCTGCTGAAGCTGCAGAGCGAGAGGGAGAAGGAAGGGAGAGGAGAGAACACAACACCAGCCGCCAGCAATGACGCTGGCGTCATGTTGCTAAATGCCGCCAAAGACATGTTGCCAACATATCATGGCAACATTTCTGGAAACAACGATGACGTCACAACTTGGATCGCGCAGTTTAAGGCCGTCGCAAAAGTGAACAAACTGAAGGATGAGAAGCTACTAATGCTGCTAATGTCGAAGCTTAAGGACAAAGCATTGGTGTGGCTGCATTCGAGTCCGGAGCACATGTCGCTGCCAATCGATCAATTGTTGAACGTCATGGAAGACACTTTCCATCCCAAGGAAAGCAAACTGTTGCTCCGTCGCAAGTTCGAGTCCCGTTCATGGGCACGTGGCGAGGAGTTCTCGATGTACTTCAACGCCAAAGTGTCGCTGGCATCCCGCATAGTCATTGACGACGAGGAGTTTATTGACGGAGTCATCGAAGGTATCCCAGATGTAGGCCTGCGTAGGCAAGCCCACATGCAATGCTTTGGCGCTCCATATCAACTACTCAAGGCGTTCGAGAAGATCATGCTGCCAAAGAAGTACGGTTCAACTGAAGGGGCAAACACTGGAGCCTCGCCAACACCCATTCGCTGCTACAACTGCAACTCTTTGGGCCACGTGGCAGGGGAGTGCCGCAAGCCCAAGCGCGAAAGAGGAGCGTGCTACGGATGCGGCAGCATGAGTCACCAGGTGTCACACTGTGACGAAAAGAAGTACAAGGTACATAACGATTATATATACAAATTTAATATATACATTAGCAATTACAATAACAAATGCTTGTCCTTAGATTGCCTCATCGACTCAGGGAGCCCAATAAGTTTTATGAAGTTATCGTGTCTAGAGCACCAGTCGGAAAATAACCTAAATAAAGTGGAAGAGCGCTCACGATTAAGTTCGAACGAAATCAAAGAAGATGATTTAAGTTTATATAAGTTTAACAAAGACAAGAAAAACAGAGAAATTGAATTTATTTTGAATAAAAATGCGGATTACGCTTATGTTGGACTAAATAATAGCAAACTTAACATCTTTGGTAAAATACCCAGTTTTGTAATTATTAACAAAAATCGAATCAACTTTGAATTACTAGTAGTGGCAGACGAGTCGATGGGCTATGAGGCTGTGTTAGGTAGGGATTTTATGAATTTATGCAAATTTAAAATTGTAAGTGACATTTGCAAGGAGAAGGAGAGTGAGACAAAAAACGAGTGTGAAATAAAAAATGAGTGTTTAGAAAAAAATGAGTGTTTAGAAGAAAATGAGTGTTTAGGAGAAAATGAGTGTTTAGAAGAAAATGAGTGTTTAGGAGAAAATGAGTGTTTAGAAGAAAATGAGTGTTTAGGAGAAAATGAGTGTTTAGAAAAAAATGAGTGGAAAATAGAGAATGAGTGTTTAGGAGAATATGAATGTGAAGTTAAAGATGAGGGTGATAAAGAGAATAAGCATGAAGTAGAAAGTGGAGGCAAGGTAGAAAATGAGTGTTCTGCAATGGTTGAGTGTCTGGAAGACAGCGATACCTGCGAGAGCGTAAAAACCAATTTCAACGAACTACCAAGCCAGTATCCAGACAAAGAAAACGACTGGGAGTTGAAAGTAGGGACAGATTGTAGCCAAGAACTCGCACGACGACTTAAATACATGTTTAGGACAGCGTATGTAAACGCAGAAAGACCAAACTTACCACAAACCAAGTGGGAAATGAAGTTGAATTTCGAACACGAAAAACCGTTTCATTGCCCACCTAGAAGACTGTCGTATAGCGAAAAAGCCCAAGTACAGAAAATGATAGACGAATACACAGAAAAAGGTTACATCAGAACCAGTGAGTCAGAATACGTTTCGCCTATAGTATTGGTCAAAAAAGACAGGAAGTTTGAATTCGGTATCGTAGAACTAGAATGTTTCGAACAACTCAAAAGTAATTTGTTGGAAGCACCGATCTTGGCCCTTTACAATCCCAGAGATCCGACAGAATTACATTGCGATGCAAGTTCGTTAGGTTTCGGGTCAATTCTAATGCAGAAGAAGGGTGATGGCAGAATGCCCACGGTGTTTTATTTCTCCAAGCGGACAACAATTACCGAAGCAAAATACCACAGCTTTGAACTGGAGACACTAGCGATAATTTATGCACTACAACGGTTTAGAGTATACGTGCAAGGCATACCCTTCAAAATAGTGACAGACTGCAACGCGCTAACTATGACTCTAAACAAAAAAGAACTCAATCCACGCATTGCCCGCTGGGCGTTAGATTTACAAAATTATGACTACAAGTTAGAACACAGGTCAGGAAGTAGAATGCAACACGTAGATGCGCTAAGCAGAGCCGTTCAGATACTCACGGTAGACACAAACACCTTTGAAGAAAATTTAATTATATGCCAAAACAGAGATAACAAACTGATGGAGCTGAGAGAAACGTTACAGAAATCAGAACACAAACATTATGAGATGAGAAACGGAATAATATACAGGAAAAAAGATAACAATACTATCCTATTCTGCGTACCCGAGGAAATGGAAGGCCACGTACTCTATAAGTACCACGATGAACTAGGGCACGTCGGTATAGACAAGATGACCGACGCTATATCGAAAAGCTACTGGATCTCAAACGTAAGGTATAAAGCCAAGCGACACATTGAAAACTGTCTAAAATGCATAGCGTACTCAGCAAAACACGGAAAAGAGGAAGGGTTTTTACACAACATACCAAAAGGGTCAGGACCATTCGAGGTAGTACATATCGACCATTTCGGGCCAGTCGACAAAGGCAGGGCCAACAAACATGTTTTAGTAGTAATAGACGCGTTCACCAAATTCGTAAGACTTTATACGACCAAAACCACTAGCACAAAGGAAGCAGTAATTGCAATAAAAGATTATTTCCGAGCTTACAGTAGACCCAGATGCATTGTGTCAGACAGAGGAAGCTGTTTCACGTCAAAAGAGTTTGAAGAATTCTTAGAACAGAGCAATGTTAAACACGTAAAGATAGCAACAGGGTCGCCACAGGCCAACGGGCAGGTAGAAAGGGTGAACAGAAGTTTGGGACCCATGATTGCAAAGCTTGTTGACCCGGAAAAAGGATTACATTGGGATATGGTAGTGGAAACAGTAGAACACGCGATGAACAACACAATTCAAAGAACAATTAATGAACACCCGAGCAGAATGTTGTTTGGGGTCGTACAAAAAGGAAAGGTTTCAGATTTACTAAAAGATCATCTAGACGAACTAACCGAACAGCGGGCAACAAGGGATATAGAAAAGATTAGAGCAGTAGCAGGCACTCATCAGGAAAAAATACAGTCTTATAACAAACAAGCAACAAATTCAAAGCGAAGGGAGCCACACGTGTACGTAGATAATGATCTAGTTATGGTGAGAAATTTCGACACTCATACAGGGGTGTCTAAAAAGCTTATCCCGAAGTTCAAAGGACCTTATAAGATATCAAAGGTGTTAAAAAATGATAGGTATTTGCTAGAAGATGTAGAGGGGTTTCAACAATCAAGGATCCCGTATAAAGGAGTTTGGGCGGTGGCAAATATGAAGCCGTGGATTGAAAATGGTAATAATGCAAATGTCACAGGGAATCAAAATGAAGAAAATGATTGTAACACGTAAACTTAGAATATTAAGAGTAAACCACACCCAACTGTAATAAATCAACCTATCTAGAAACTAAATTAAATGTAAGGAGTTCAGGAGCACTCCGGTCAGGATGGCCGAATTGTAGCAAGGTAATAATTAGTGAGGCATTCAACTAGTATTTAAAATAGCATACAGCGCGCATTGGTATTTACCGCACCATCGATACACTCGGTGGGAAATACCAATAGTGAGATATCGGATAAGAAACATCGAGAAGGGAGTGAGTGCACTTTTTGTAAATGGCGATTGTGAGAGACGGACGCGCAGCTAATAAAAAAGAGTTACATTAAATCACCGGGTTTGTGTTTTTATACCTATACAGTTCACTCACGCACCGATATTGGTCACTACAATTCCCGGGTTAGACGGCCTACAATATCATTTCAGAGTTAAGCAGATAGTTTTTTTTAGTAAACACCTATAAAAAAGAGAGATGGGCTTGGATCGGTCTGATGATGAAGGGGCAAGCGCCTCAGCAATCTGTTGCAGGCTGTGCAAAGACACAATGGCCCCCGAAGATGTTTATAGAACTCCTTGTCAGCATGAATTCCATAAAACATGCATGCGAACATACCTTAAGACCCAAACAACCTGTCCAGTTTGCAATGCGGTTTGTATTGCCCCAACGGTTGGTCAGCCTCCTCTGGTGCCTGGCAAGACGAGACAGCAGACAAAGTCAGTTCTCGCGGGAGGCAGTAAGCAATCCCAAGCGGGGTCGGAGGGTCAAGCGTCTACTTCATATCAAGCGTTTAGTTCAAATCAAGTGTCTAGGGAGATCACGGCGGCTATTAGGGGTATGCAGAATGAATTACTTATCAACCTGACGGAGAAGATGTCTCAAATGATAAGTACCACTGTCGAAGCTCGGTTAGCTTCTAATGCGCAAATTCCGCAGCCGTCAGTAGGGAGCCTCAATAGGAACGCTTCTTTGGACCAATTGCTAGAAATTCCCGAGGGGAACCAGGGCGCAGTTTACACCCCTCCACTCCAGACTTTGCTCTCTAGATCAGCAGTATCTGACTTAGCTCAGAGACCTGACAAGGTGGGTCATATAATGAATAATTGGAAGCTTCGCTTTCGGGAGCCTCAGACTCCTTAAGCGTGGATTCATTTATATACCGAGTAGAGGCCCTTACCCATCAAACGTTGGAAGGGAACTTTATGCTGTTGTGCAGCAATGCAAACACTCTGTTTGAAGGGAAAGAATCTGATTTTTATTGGATGTATCACAAGACAGTTGGCTCAGTGCGGTGGATGCATCTGTGTGAAGCGTTGAGGAAGCAGTTTAGGGATTCCCGGACGGACGTAGACATCAGACAGATGATTCGCGATAGGAAACAAAGAGAAAAAGAGACTTTCGAGGTATTTTTTGACGCAATCCAAAAACTCACTGACAGGTTAGAGCAGCCTCTTTCTCATAAAACTCCGGTCGAGATCTTTCGTCGAAATTTGCGGCCGGAAATACAGCATGAGATCCTGAATCAGAAAATAGACTCAATAGAAGCACTACGGGATATATGTCGGAGGCGAGAATGTTTTATGGAAGAGGTGCGTCGGACTCATGGCTATCAAAAACCTGCTCCATTTCGAAAGCAAATCTCGGAGCTAATGGACGAAGCCTTGGGAGAGGATGCGGAAGAATTCTCGGAATCGGAGTTTGGGGAGGAGATAGCAGCTTTATCCTTGGTGTTTTGGAATTGTCGAAAAGAAGGACACCGTTACCACAACTGCGTTGCTAAACGGAAAATATTATGCTTTGGCTGCGGAGCGCCGAACACGTATAAGCCATCTTGCAAAAAGTGTCAAAAAAACACCAAGGAGAACACGGCAGAGTCTCGTCGGCTGACCAGTGTTCCGCAGAGGGGGTCGGCGAAACAAAAGTAGATGTAGCAAGTGGCAAAACGCAAGAAGAGCCTTCTCGGGATTTTTGGGAGGCGGAGCCACCGATAGTGGGATGGCATATAAATTTGATAGAGGGTAAGAAGTTAGCACCTCCAGTGGAAATTGTTAAGTCAAGGAGATTAACTAGAAATGCACGTAGAATTAAGGCCCATTTTTAAATCTCTCAAATGTATTAATAAAACAAGGAAAAAGGAAGGAGACAAGAGGCCGTATGCCGAGGTCAAGTTACTCGATAGAACCGTAGTAGGATTGCTAGATACTGGCGCCGGAATGAGTTGCGTGGGTGGTCAATTGGCAAAGGAGGTAGTATGCAGTAAGAAACCATTTAAAGTGGTGTCGTCCAATGCTTTTACGGCAGATGGAAAGAAGCATCAAATAGTAGGCAAGATAACAACTAAGATAGAGTACCGCGGGGAGTCGAAAACGATAGAGCTATTCATAATATCTAATTTAAGTCAAGATTTATATTTAGGTATTGATTTTTGGTCCCTTTTCAAATTATTACCGTCCGAATGGAAGATTTCCGAAATTTGCGAGAGTTCAGATGTTCATTCACTTACTTCTGCTCAGGAGGCAGCGTTAAACCAGGTGATTTCCCTATTTCCATCTTTCGCTGTGTCGGTTCTGGGAAGGACAGATATGCTTTGTCATACCATCGATGTGGGGAATGCGAAGCCCGTAAAGCAGAGACATTTCTCAGTCTCACCGGCCGTTGAGAAATTGCTGTACGGGGAAGTTGATAGGATGCTGAGATTAGGGGTGATTGAGGAGTCAGGAAGCGCTTGGTCTTCTCCGGTGGTTCTGGTCCAAAAGCCTGGGAAAGCTCGTCTTTGTCTAGACAGTCGAAAAGTAAACGCGGTGACAGAAAAAGATGCGTACCCGTTGACCCAAATTGATGGCATCTTGAGTAGATTGCCCAAGGCAGAATATGTAACTAGCCTGGACTTGAAAGATGCGTTTTGGCAAATACCTTTGGAGGTGGCGTCGAGAGACAAGACTGCATTCACCATACCAGGGAGGCCGTTTTACCAATACAAGGTCATGCCTTTTGGTTTATGCAACGCCTCACAAACCATGTCCAGACTCATGGATAAGGTAATACCCGCAGCTCTTCGAAATCAAGTCTTTGTCTACTTAGATGACCTGCTGGTCATTTCAGACACATTTCCCTCGCATCTTGAGGTACTGCGTTCGGTGGCAGAACACATCCGTCACGCAGGGCTGACCATAAATATAGAGAAGAGCAGATTCTGTAGCCAATCCGTAAAATATCTAGGTCACGTAATTGGCGAAGGCGGTATTAAAACAGACCCGGAAAAGATTTCCGCTATTACTAAGTTTCCGCTCCCAAGAACTCTCCGAGCCCTGAGGAGCTTCCTTGGAATGGCCGG